>NC_047650.1:14116943-14129888 GCF_902201215.1 Prunus dulcis | reverse complement strand
ACTCCACTTTGAGGAAGAAGACGTCGCTGAGTGCATGTGAAATTGTATTAGGAGCAGCGCGTCCAAACATTTACCTGTTGACCAAGTCAGCAGGTTTCCTTTGTTTTTTAAAACCCCTCACGTGATTAGCTGTACTGGTACAGCTGATGCACCACAGATTGACTCCACAGCTCAAGCCATGCTTTCCATAAAACAACCATGCCTCTTCTCCTCCATATCACCCGACTTTGTCCCTGTTAAGGCCATCATATTATGACCCACATCAAGAAATGATGATGATAATGAGGTCCTATTGGATTGCTCATAGTTGGAGCGATGAAAGAGGAAAACGCTGCATCCCATTAATTGGGAAAGAAACATTTACCCACCATTAATCTTCTTCTATTTTCAAGAATCCAAATTCTTCATCCCTTGAGTTTTTCTCAAAATATGTCTATCTTTAGTTTTTAATTTTTTTTCAATTTTTGAAATGGAATTATTGGGCTTGTCCATGGAATTATGGGCTTTGTGTGAATCAGTTGTGCAGGTGAGGTTGGGACATCAAGTTTATGGGTTATGTAGTGGAGATGGACTGTTGCAAATGAAAGAGGGAGATATTTGGGATGTCTTGAGAAGATTTTGGTTGGATAGGGACAAATCTTTCCACCGAGGAGGAAAGTGGTCGGAATGGCCGGATGTTGGTTCTATAGAAGAAGGGGGGTTTTTTTTTGCTATTGGGTTGCTGGGTTGTTTTTCAATTTTTATTTGAATTTTTTTTATAGCTTTATTTATTTATTAATTGTTTACATGTTGGAGGTGGGCTCCATTTTGCTACTCACCTATTCAGGTTGTTGGGTAAATTGACCGCATGTATAGAATTACAAAAATATCCATGTCATGTCAATAATTTTAATAGACATTTGGATGGAGTTGACAATGGGGGGGCCAAGTGAAACGTAAAACATCGGTCAATGGGGCAATGTGGGTCACCTTAACTTTTAGGGGCAATATGAGATTTGACTATATTTTCAAGGGGCATTATAATAAATAAGCCTTAGTAATTTTTAAGGACATCTGAGACATTATGTATTCTTCTTGTGGAGCCTTATGACATGATGTTTTGTTTAATTGGTTCTTGTGTATTCTTCTTATAGCAATTCTATGAGATGTAGGTGAACTCATTGCTTGCTCTTGCAATTAGTTTGTACTTAGTAGCATGCAATAGTCATCTTCTTAAGTTGTCTAAGAAGTGGAAATTATTTGGGCCTTTAAAATTCAAATTTGTTTTTTTATTGCTTGTTTATTTCTATTTTTTTTTTTATCGTCATTCTACTGACATTTTATTACTTGTGCCATTTTATTGCTTTGTGGTAGACAATTAACTTCATTCTTAATAAGGCTACTTGTGCACTCGGGCGCCCTCCTCACAACACTTGGGCAAGCAAAGTTGGGTTGAGGGAGTTGAAGTTTGGCGGGAGGTATTTCCGCCGAGGGAGTTGAAGTTCGACCAGAGGTATGTCTACCGAGTTCCAAATATTCAAATATTTTGAGAACTCAAAGATAGTCCAACTTGGGGCCAAGCCTAAGATCCAAATATTTGGAGTTCCCATACCACCCACTTTGGCGTATGGTCAGCCAACTCTAGAATTCAAAAAACTCAAAGGGCATGAGGTTCCATTAGATGTCAAGATGAAATCTCGGAGGTCTAAGTCCAAGCCACAGATTCACGCCCAAGATTTTCAGAGGTTAGTGTGCACGTGACGGAGGCCTCACAAGGAAAGAAATTAAGGAGGTTGACGACGATTCCGAATTTTCCAAAACGAGAGAAAATCAAGCAACCATAATATCTCCGTCAACGTGATCCACGGATTTATGGGGCTTCAAAAGGAAAGAATTTTGAAAGAGTTGACATTTGGCCATTTAATGGCTAGTCCATGGGCCAATGGGCACCTTATATAAACTTCACCAAACGAAGGCAGAAGACACACAACATCAGATAGACAATCCTATTTTTCGTCTCGCACTTTTCTTTTCTTAGACTTAGAATTTTACTTTTCAAGCACCTAGTGTAACAAGTTCTTCCTGTCCTTAGTGTAAGTATAAATTCCTGTAATTTATATTACCTTGTCATTTAAATTCAAGTTGATTTCAATCGCTTTCTTTTTCATTGTTATTGAATTTTCATTAAGTTTAAATTCAAGTTTAATTTAGTTTACCATTGTTATCGTTCTTATTTCGTTCTTGTTTTTTTTTTTTATCCCTTTGATCTATTTTATCACACTTTAATTATCATCTTTACGTTATTTATTTTACGCACTTTACTTTACGCATTTATCTTTAAATTATACTTAAGTTTAAGCACCTTTACTTTACGCACTTGTTCTTCGCTTCACCTTCAATCTTCATCTCCTCCTACTCCACATCATTTGGTTGCTCACATAAAGCCTTGACCCCGACGTAGTGAAAGAACCTAGGCCGTGAGGAGGTTCCTTACTCGGCCGAACAATCGTTTGATTAAAGTCATATCTCGGATACAACATACATTCACATTCCATCCAAGTCAAATTTGTGGCTTGGTGGGGACACGCCCCTCACTCAAAAAAAAAAGGACCAAAAATTCCTTCCGTTGGCCACCTCAACCGAAAAGAAGGAAAGGCGTGCTTGGTCTAGTGTGAGGTTGTCCTTCGAATTTTTGGTCGTAAGTTTCATTTATTATTGAGGTCGTACATGGTTTAGATGAACATGCTGTTGACGAAGGAAATTATGGGCTATTAAGGGTGTTTGGTAAGGTGTGGGTTTGTCCTCAGAGCCAGAATTGTTACTTTTTGTTTGTTGAGTGTTCTTTGTGTAAGGCAGTTACTCTTTTGAGTTGTGCGGTCTTGGCTCTCATTTGGATAATTTGGTTGGAACAAAATATGACGGCCTTTGAAGACAGGGAAAAGGAAGTGGAGTTCTTAGTTTCGGATATAGAGCGATTAGCGCATCTCCAACAATAGTAGAAAAATAAATTTTTTTAAATTGAAGTTTGTTGACCCACGTGAAAATTTGAAAACCTTTATTTCCTACTTGAATAATTTTTGCTTCAACAGACTCTTCAATTCAATTAATGCAATATCATAGAAAATAATGAAAAATATGAAAACATGTGAAAAATGTCTATGTATTTATTATACGAAAAGAAAAAAGGCATGTTTTAGGTTTTGTTTTCCCAAAGTAAAATTAAATGTTTGAATAGCCAAAGTCAACTTACCAATTTTGAAGAGAGAGAAAAATGTTGCAGCTTTGATGACTGAGGTTGAAGAGGCTGTTCGAGAGAGTTTTTCTGATGTGGCTTACCTATTTTAGAATTCCAAAGTTGTTGAAGAGGTTGTTAGAGATATTATTTTAAGTGTTATTCTTCTTGATCAGATCATTTCCACCTATTTGCCATGGCAAAAGGCAAGGGGAGGCAATTGCTATTACTATTTACATGAATAGTGCATGCCATAGCAATTTTTTTTGTTGGTTTTTCATCCATTGCCATGGCAACTCAAGGGCAACCACTATTCACATGAGATATGAGGAGAGGAATTTGTATAGAATTTTGTTGTGATATTTTTTTTCCTTTTTTTCAATTTTTTTTTTTAATTGGCTACTGACATCACAATGCAACAGCATTAAGTCATCTTACCTAGACAGCAACCCAGACAAGTCTTGCCTTAGACCTTGCCCAGGCTAGTGGAGCCCAACGCTTGTCCTGTCAAGCTTTGGCCGTCGGAAATGGGATTGGGGGTCTAGGGGGCCTCTTGGCCCGGGCTAGCCCCTCCTGCTGAAAGTACTCTCAGGGGGGAACTTTGGTTGTTATTGTAATTTGCATTTATTAATTAGCACATGTGAGAGACAGAGCGATTAGAGGGACAATCAATTGATTAGCTTTTTCAACAATTTCATCAAGTAATTCCAACGCCTCATTAGGATCTGTTTGCATAAATTCTTCATTACACATGGACTCAACAAATGAGCGATCTCAAAGAAGAAGTCCCTCATAGATCTAATTGGCAAGCGCCAACTCTCAAAGTCAAAGTCATGGTACTGTGGGCACATATTCAAAAGATCTTCTCTACCATGTCTGATACAACGACCCTTTTTGAGAAAAATTAGAGTTTTTTTTTTCCTTCTTCAAAGCCTTTGTCTTATAATTTGGAAAATATTTATGAAAGAAAACATGAGTCATCTGATCCCAAGAGCCTATAGATCTAGCCCTCAATGAATTTAACTTTTTGTATTTCCTAAGCGAAATGAAAAAAACTTAAACCTTTATTGAATCCAGTTGCATCAGTTCAGTTATGAAACAAGCTAATTGCATCTTCAAATTCTTAAACATGCACATATGGATCACTCTCCATCCCATAAAAAAGAAGGTGTTGAATTAATCATGCTAGGTTTAAAATCATGTTTTGCCATTTGAGTTGGAAACATTTTGCATGAAGGGGACAACTAGGACGCAAAGAATGATAAAATGTTTTAATAAGATCACCCATAGTCTCAGATTTGCTACAAGTATAAAAAATAAAGAAGTATAACTTGGTAATATAAGAATAATTGTAGCAAAATAAGTTTAAACAAGATTAAGTTCATTATGCATTTGTATTCTATTGAACTACTTGTCCCTCTGACCACATCAGACCTACAAGAACGGCCACCCTAAACATAAAACACATACACTATATGATACAGCTTAATGCAATTTAGTATGTCCAATTGTGTAGATTTTTCAGTATGACCATAACACCATCATGTGCATTTTTTTACTAATATCATATTCTAGGTCCCTAATATATCGTCTACATGTTATCCACTTATACTATAATATAGCATGTGGATTAATAACACCTCATAAGAACATCACGGTCATTGAAAAAAAGGGTTAAAATGGAATACAGCTTAATGAAATTTAGTATTACAGTTAAATCTTCGGCATACCAAATGGAAATGACTAGGCAAATGTAGAAGATTTGCTTGTGTGTGTAAATCAGTTTGTGGTCACTACATTTACCTGTCGTTGTGACCATGTCTACTTGTGCATGCTATGTGCTTTCACTAGAAAAAAATTGGACAATAGTAACCTTTTTTTGGGTGAGTATTGGCGCTATTTTATTTTATTTTATTTTATGGCAAAATAGTAGAGATTCAATTGAAAAATAAGGCACAAACTCAAGATACAATAGTAAGAACACAACCCCAGAAGGAGGTTCTTGCAATACAAAGACTAAAACAACACAGCCAACTAAGCACAAGTATTACAAGATAGTTAGAAAATAAATATACAACTTGAAGCCCAACTAATAAGGAGTTACAGATCAGGAGGACCCAAATCTCTCCAACAACCAGTATTTTAAGAAGATCAAGATAGAGGATAATATCTTTAACTTCATGGGACAGAAAATACCCCAAGAGTGGAGAGCATAGCAGCTCATCTTCCACCAGGACACATTCCAAAGAATATCACAACATCTCCTAATTCCTACTTGACCCCAAGCACAATAAAAATAGATCCACCAAAATCAGCAGCTCCACCTCCAATACAGAGATATCTACACGAGACCTACCACAAAAGCAACAGATCTAGCAAGATCTTCAATAACCAGCCCCAAAAAACTGGGACACAAACCCTAAAGAAAAAGGGAAGAAACAAACATTGCAAAAACAAGGAACAGACAAAATCCAACAAAAGGCTTCAATCACCTTTATCCGTCACTAAAGGCTTTAGACACCCAGCATGCAATAACGATTAATCAGTGTGTTACATATGTGGCCGTGTCTATTGATGTTTCTCAGGCTAAAGTACATCATGTCCAAATCACCAGGTTGTTATTCTGCTAGCACATAACAATAGTATCGGCATACATTTCCTTGGCTTTAGTTGGGTACACTTTGTGTAGGGTACCGTACACTATATTATATTACTTTTTAGATGTCAGTCCAATAATTTAATTTTATATTTATTATATTTAATTTGAATGTCACCAATGCATATGCCTGAAGACAGGATCCTTCTCATCTGGTTAATTAGCAAGTCATGGTCTGATTAAGAATCTTTAGTGCTATTGGTGTTATCCTAATCCTAAAATTATAATTTACTAAACAAATCATACACTTTGCGTTTACTAATCAGTTTTGTGATCATTAATTTATATTGCTTGTCCATGTCATGTGCTATACACATTGAACTTGCCAAATGACACTTATACCCTTCTCATTTCTCTCTTATCTCCTATTTAAGTCTCAACATCCTCCACTCAACTAAGCCCATTCAACACCCAATTTTCCACCAATCGCTATGGTGCAACACCGATTCCTTTTCCTAACGTATCCGGCTCAAGGCCACATCAACCCGGCCCTCCAATTAGCAAAGCGCCTCATCCGCAATACCGGCGCTCAAGTCACGTACGTCACCAGCCTCTACGCCTATCGACGCATAGTCAATGGCTCAACTCCTAATGGATTGACCTACGCGCCCTACTCCGACGGCTACGATGACGGCTTCAAATTTAGTGATGATGTCGACCACTACATGTCGGAGCTTAGGCGTGCCGGATCACAAGTCATCACCGTTCTTGTTGCGTCTAGTGCAAAAGAGGGCCACCCCTACACTTGCCTAGTGTACACAATACTTCTTCCCTGGGCCGCGGACTTGGCCCGTGAGCTTCACCTCCCATCCGTTCTTGCTTGGATTCAGGCAGCCACTGTTTTCGACGTGTACTACTATTACTTAAGCGGTTACAAAGATCTCATCCGGGAAAGCTTTTGTACTGACACTAAGGACTCTTCATGTTCAATACAATTACCAGGACTGCCACTAGACCTCGCCAGCCGTGACCTTCCGTCCTTCATGGTGGCTGAAAATTCGTATAATTTCGCTCTCCCTTTGTTTGAAAAACAATTCGAGCTTCTCGAGAGAGAAACGAAGCCAATCATTCTGGTGAACACGTTCGATGCACTAGAGCCTGAGGCCTTGAAAGCAATTGACAAGTACAATTTGATTGGAATCGGACCATTGATTCCATCTGCTTTCTTGGACGGCAAGGATCCTTCTGACACGTCGTTCGGTGGTGATCTTTTCCAAAAATCAATGGACTCCTCGTGCATCGAGTGGCTGAACTCGAAACCCGAAGGGTCCGTGATTTACGTGTCGTTTGGAAGCATTTCCGCTTTGTCAAAGGATCAAATGGGGGAAATCGCCAATGGGCTGTTGGATTACGGGCGCCCGTTCTTGTGGGTGATTAGAGAAAAAGAAGAAAGAAATGGACAAGACAACGAGGCCGAGAAAGAAGAGGAGAGATTTAGCTGTAGAGAGGAACTGGAAGAGCTTGGGAAGATAGTGCTATGGTGTAGTCAATTAGAGGTTTTGTCAAATCCTTCACTGGGTTGTTTTGTGACACATTGTGGGTGGAATTCAAGCATGGAGAGCTTGGTTTCCGGGGTGCCTGTCGTGGCGTTTCCTCTGTGGACGGATCAAAGGACCAATGCCAAGTTGATTGAGGACACGTGGAAGACTGGGGTAAGGGTGGCACCAAATGAGGAGGGGATTGTGGTGGGTGAGGAGCTTAAGAGGTGCTTGGAATTGGTCATGGGAAGTGGGGAGATTGGTGAAGAGTTGAGAAGAAATGCTAAGAAATGGAAAGGTTTGGCAAGAGAGGCTGTGAGTGAAGGTGGGTCTTCTGATAAGAATCTCATGGCTTTCTTGGATCAAATAGGAAATTAAATGTACTTTCTTTTAACAACTGAAAAATATGTAATTGTCAACTTTGCTATATATGCAAATAGGAATTGAATAACTTATCCAATTTGGTCATATTTTCTGTGTTTGTACCATAATCAATCTAGCACTAACTTTTAAATTTGAGGTAACTTAACTTGCATAAGAATTGGTAGTGATGAGATGACCCCAAACAAAAAAAATTACATTTAGAAAGGAGAAATTGCTTTCCACACATCCTAATGTAACTTTTTGGTCGGCCAAAGAGAAAAAGAGCACAGTAAAAGACACATCATATGGAAGCTTCGTCATTATGGAAGCTTAGTGTTTCGTCCACCCATCTTTAACAATCCTAGCTATCACTTATCTGCAAACGAGAACATCAATCTATATGGGAGGATCCGCATGCTATCATTTTATTTATCATATCAGGAACATAGCTCCATAAGAAGAAGTAAAATAATGAGACTGGACAGATGCTGCAGGGGCCAAAATGGAATAAGATTTCAGAAGAGTTAAACGAAAGATTCTTTCAGTCAAAAAAAAGAAAAAAAAAGAGAGAGAGCAGAGAAAGTACAGTGGTTCCTTTATTAAAGAAATCCCATTCAAGATTACTTTTCGTTGTAACTGTAAGCTGAAAGCAATCTGGACCACAAGGTCCACAACCCTACAGTCAAAGTGTGATGAATAATCAATTCCATTGAAACCAATAGTGTTCACCACTTTAAATTAAGGTGTGTGTTTATTATTATTTTTAAATATTTTAAATGTGTTTATAAGTATAATTATAGTTACATAAATTAAAATAAAAAGTTAATTATAATTATGTCTAAGGACACGTGTCAAGTACTAAGAATGGTAGTGAGCATACACCTTAGGTTAAAGTGGTGAACAAAAATATTTCCCCTATAAATATGGCTTTGAAACAAAGCGCTTAGCAATAAGCAGAAAGCCTCACTAGTGTAGTTATTTGGAGTAATTGAAGGGAATATTCTACGAATGGTGTTGTGTAGATATTTCTAAAAACTCTACAACCAAACATTGAGATTATAAATCACATAGCAAGCCATATCTAATATGAAATCAAAGTAAGAGCTGAAGCATTAAATAAACTAGGGATTCATGCAAGTCTCATTTGGTCCCAATCTTTATAAGTCTATGAAAGTGTGCACCAGAGACTCTCTAAATCATGTTTGAGAGAAAGATAAGATATTCGTATCCTTGAGGCGAATCTTGAAACTAAGAATGGTGCTCAAGTAGAGGGAGTGGTCTTTTTGTTGTTGGCTCTCCCTTTGATGTTGATTCTCCACCTTGTAGCTCTCCAAATAGGTACAAAGATATGCACCTCTCCAAAGCTCTTCACCAAGAATTGAATGGGATGAGAGAATGAGTAAACAACAAGAACCCTCACTTGATGTGATAGATTGAATGGGTTAGGGAGAGAGAGCTTGATATGTTTTCTCTGTTCCAATTTCATAGAATGATAGGATTCCATAGCTATACACTTATAGGATAAAAAGATGTCACAAGAGTGACAAAAATGCCCCCAAATCCTAATGTAACCACACACTCCCACTCCCCTTCCCCCCGCCCCTCTTCTGTGTCATCTTTTACTATCTTGGTCCAACACATTAATCTTATAATGTGTCACATATGTGCCTAAATCCATATAGTCAAATTCCTTTTGAATTTTCAAGTTGTTGAAAAGGCTGTTGGAGATGCTCTTATAAGTTACACTAGCACTTGTATTTTTTATTTATTTACAAAAGTAAGAATCTTTAGTGGGCTATTTAGTTGGGATGGCTACATTAAAGACTAAGAATAGGAAGAGGTGTGGTTGTAACTTGTAAGGTATCTTTTGTAGGAACATGATTTTGACACTCTAAATATCAGCTCTGACACTTCTCTACTCTATCTCACACAAAATAAGTACATAAGATTAAGATGTGGTGATGTGGTGCCTGGGGTGGAGATGGGGGCTGGTTTGGCGGTGGTGCGGTCACTGTTTTTTTTTCTTTTTCATTTTTGATATTTCTTTCTTTTTTCTAGCCTCAGTTTACTTTGAAATGACAAATTTGTCCTTACAATAAAGTCCCGTTTGGTTCACAGAACGAATTTGAGGAGAAATTATTTTTCATATCATTTTCTAAAGAATGAGAAATGAAAGATTTTTTTTCCTACGTTTGGTAATACTGAGAAAGTATCGGGAAGATATTACTTTATTTCATTTCCCATGTTTGTTTTGAGTAGGAATGAAAAATAAAGTTTGCATAATCTTGACTCATTTTTCTAAACTTTTCCATAAAGAGAGAAAACGAAACCCAAGTTGAGAGGAGGGTTTCGCTTTCTCCCCTACTTTCTCATATACTAGGCAATCATTTTTTATACCTGAACTTACCAAATAAGAGAAAGCAATTAATTTTTCATTTCTAAGCCTCTTTCTTTATGAACCAAACGAGACCTAAAAATAATTTCGTATTAACTTATTATATAATTAAAGTCCTCAATTTATCAACAACAAAAAAGGCGCAAGCAACACAAAGACAAGGAAATTTGTTGTCTAGTTTGATTGCAAATTGATATTTATTGTGCACGCCTTCTTGTGGATATGGGATCAAACGTACGGATTGAGACGATCTATTTCCTATTCCGATAAGATTTTCTTCTCTTGGCTGAGTTGGCTTCGAGTTCTGTGCGCTACGCCTACATATAGCCAAGAGTCAAGAACTGTTTGGATCATGCTCTTTACGTCGCTATCTTACTTTTTGAAAATTTGGTTTTTTTAGCATACTGACAAAATCAGGTTCATTTTTCCTCCAGGTTGATCTGTTTAAAGTACGTGGGAAGTTCGCCTTATCATATGTTTCTAAAGATTTTTTACTCTGCAAAGAGAAAATTCTTCTAGTCGCTCATCGAAGATTGGTAATGTTGCAAGTAAGTTAGCTGGATTAGAATCATTGCTATCTATCCCTTCCTATCTGCTATATACCATTCAACGACACCTCATTGTGCCTTCGTCAATGCTCGTGGCGTTGTTCGTGGGCACCGTAATATGAAAACTTCTCTATATTTGATTAGGGTTAAATATGTTGAGTAGGGTGTAGTGTATTTATTAAAATTATATTTATTTCACAATATTCAATATATTTTTTTTGGTCATTTTATAGAAGGATAAATTAGTAATTTAATAAATAGTTCGGTAATAGGCGTACTTCAGTTAATATTAGGGTTTGTTTAGCAACACTCTAACTGAAAACCCCATTTAAGATCCTCAAACGTTATAGCCCATGTTAGTAAGAAAATTCATGCTGGGCTAAATGTTATTTGAGGCTGAGAAAAAATAAAAGCCCCCTGACTGTAGCCCAGGTTAGGCTGTACTAAGGTTCGTTCCTGCTTTTAAGATAATTAAAAGAATCGAAAGAATAATTATTTTTGTTAATTTTTTTTAGTTTTTAATTGTTTATATTTTGTGAGAGGACTCCACAAATTCATGACTCCCTATAATTTAATGCTGCTTTGTTTTATGCATAGCTTAAACTTTTAATTAATGTTAACTATTTTTATTTTTTTTAATAGAGAGCTCCTAAAATAACTTTTATGTGTTTTTAGCTACCTTAAAAATAAGGATCATGATTGTAGATGCTCTAAGTACACTCCACAAAAATTTTAGAGAACTTTAGTCATTGTACTTCTGATTATAAAAATTGATTACGAAGATTTTAGTCTGATTATAAACTTTTTATAAATTTACTGCAATTTTATATTTTCAACAAAGAATAACGAAATGAATAATTTATCTTTAAAACCTACTAATTAGAGCATCTACAATGGACTTCCTAAATCACCTCCTTAGATAAAATTTAAGGAGGAAGTGAGAAAACCGACCTCCAACCATACTCCCTATCCAAATCCTAAAATAAGGAGACCTCTAGGAGCTCTTAAATTTGATGAGAGAAAAAGGACTCTTAGTGGCTCCATATAATTAAATGTTGCTTTACTTTAATATTATTTTAATTATTTATTTAATGCTAATTATTTATTATTATTATTTTGTATGAAAAGGGAGCACTTATGCTAACTTAAAAAAAGAAATAAATCATTTATGATTCCCTAAACTAAGGAGCATGGTTGGAGTTGAAATTTTATAAGGAGCTCCTAATATAGCTTTCTAGTGTTTTTAGCTAAATTTTAACTAAAAAATAAGGAGCATGATTGTGGATGCTCTTATAAATTAAATAGTGTTTGCTGGAATATGATTTGAAGGGGGTAGATTTGTTTTCTATTTGTTATGGATGTACTGGTACTCTTTTTCTTTGACTGAATTTTTTTTATTAAAAATTTTATAGTGATGTTTTAACGAGGCCATTATTTTAGCATCTAGATGGTACCATTTGATTTTGTGTTAGCATCCGGCGAGGTATATTATCTGGCTATTTCATTTCGTACACAACACTACATAATGCGATTTAGTAAAATGACACATGCATGTGTATTTTTCAGTATTGTCGTTGTGAGTTTACTACCTGTCCCTTTGACCACATCACACCTACTAGTCCATGTCGTGTTCATTGAACTTGATGAGAAACTAAAAATGACACATGTACGAACACAAGAACACCTGTGACGACACCAAAAAAGTTAAAAATTAGAAATAAAGAGAGATGATATGAAATAGCATCAACTACTGCTCTTAATCAATCTAACTCTTAATTCAAATGCGAAATCAAGTAGGTTTTTTATTCCACGTTTTTTGGGGTGGAATAAAAGTAAAGTTAGGCATAGGGGTAGACTAATTCTTTTACTAGACCTTTTTTTTTTTATGTGGAAAAAACAAATATTTCTAGTGGAATACAGCTAAATCCAATGAACACTTGCATGTGTATTAATCAGTTTGTAGTTACTAAATTTGCTTCTCCCTCCCTCAGACCCTGTCAGACCTACTAGTCCATGCTACGTTCTTTTGAGCTTTGATGAAAAATTGAAAACAAATACTTCAGGCATGCATATGCCTGAAGACAAGAACTCAAATTATTAATCATAATATTCTTCTCATCTGATTAGGAAGTCAAATCTGATTACAAATCTTAGTCTGGTTAGGAATTTAAAGAATAGTTTACCACAAATACTCTAATCTAGTGGAAGACACTAGTGGTAAAACACAATTTTTCTTGTGAAAAACATACTGAAACAGCATTTTGTGTCATTTGGTAATGAATATTTAACTACAA
>NC_047650.1:14078124-14116928 GCF_902201215.1 Prunus dulcis | reverse complement strand
AATTTCGAATTTTAATGTGAATCCAAATGTGAAATCAAGCATTCATGTTTGGATAGGTTTTTTATTCTACGTATTTTTTGGTGGAAAAAACAAATATTTATTCTACGTATTTTTTTTATTCTACGTATTATGCGAAATCAAGCATAATAAGCATTCATGTAGACTAAATCTTTTACTAGGCTTTTTTATTTGTGGAACAAACAAATTTTTCTAGTGGAATACAGCAAAATCCAATTTTGGCATACAAAATGGGAATAACTTGGCAAATAGAACACTTGCATGTGCATTAATCAGTTTGTTGTCACTAAATTTGCATCTCCCTCCGTCAGACCCTGTCAGACCTACTAGTCCATGCTACGTTCTTTTGAGCTTTGATGAAAAATTGAAAACGAATACATGCATATGCCTGAAGACAAGAACACAAATAATTAATCATAATATCCTTCTCTGATTACAAATTAGGAATTTAAAGAATAGTTTACCACAAATCTAATCTAGTGGATGACACTAGTAGTAGAATACAATTTTCTTTTGAAAAACAAACTAAAACAGCATTTTGTGTCACTTCGTAATGAATATTTAACTACAATTATTTGGTTTATTTTGTAGGATTCACATCATACCAGTTTTTCTCTTATGCAGATGTTTAGACGATACTGTGTTAACGTCACTATAAATAGGGAGAAAAGAAAAAAAGATAGTAAAAAATATATGACTTCCGAACGATAATAACATCTAGACGTTCGCATAAGAGAAAATCTAATATATTGTACTATGCTATACATGTGACAAGATAACATGTGTAAATTACGCTATTGAGAGTTATTTTGTTTTTCATACAAGTAAAATCAAAGATTTTGAATTTCTCCAATACATAATTTGAGTAAAAATACAAAATCCTAAATATTACAGAATAATTTAATATAACACAATTCAATCCAGTCCAGAGTATAAAACCAGATTTAATAATAAACTGACAAATCATATACTACTTTGCATGTTTATATTAATCAGTTTTTTGATCATGAATTTATGTACTACTTGTCTCTCTCACCGTCTCAGATATATTTTGGACTTAATGAAAAATTTGAAAATGATAAATACAAAAGGCATGCAAGCAGACAAGGCCCACAAATTGCAAATCACACAAATAACCATGTCATCTCTCTTGTCATAAGCGTTTTCAATTCGTCACTACAGACGTCACTTCTCTTTACCCAATCCCTTATTTAAGTCTCCACATTCTCTGCCTCTCACAGTATTATCCCACAACAATTTCACTTCATTCAGCTAGGCCCACACAAAAACACCCAATATAGTCTTCAGACCAGAAAGAAAAAAAAAAGCCCCCAATATTGTCCCAACAACTCCACGCTCTGCCGCCCGCCACCACTACCGCAACGACCACCATGGTGCAACACCGGTTCCTCCTCGTGACATTTCCGGCCCAAGGCCATATCAACCCTTCCCTCCAGTTCGCAAAGCATCTCGTCCGCACTACTGGGGCACATGTCACGTATGTCACGAGCCTCTCTGCCCAGAGCCGCATAGGGAATGGCTCAACTCCTCATGGCTTGACCTATTCGCTCTACTCTGACGGCTACGACAATGGATTCAAAGATGGCGATGATGTCGACCACTACATGTCAGAGCTTAGACGTTGCGGCGCACAAGCGATCACTGACCTTATTGTGTCTAGTGCAAAGGAGGGCCGCCCCTACACTTGCCTAATCTACACAATACTTCTCCCTTGGGCCGCTGAAGCGGCGCGTGAGCTCCACCTCCCATCCGTGCTCTTGTGGATTCAGCCAGCCACTGTTTTTGACATCTACCACTATTATTTTAGCGGTTACAAAGACCTCATCCGGAAGAGTACTAGTACTACTCATCCTAATGGCGCTTTATGTTCAATAGAATTACCAGGACTGCCGCTATCCCTCGCCAGCCGTGACCTTCCCTCTTTCATGGTAGATTCAAATCCGTACGGTTTCGCGCTTCCCTTGTTTGAAGAGCAATTTGAGCTGCTCGAGCGAGAAACCAAGCCCATCATTCTGGTGAACACGTTCGATGCGCTGGAGCCAGAGGCCTTGAAAGCAATTGACAAGTACAATCTGATTGGAATCGGGCCATTGATTCCATCTACTTTCTTGGACGGCAAGGATCCATCTGACAAGTCATTCCGCGGCGATCGTTTCCAAAAATCAGAGGACTCTTCGTACATCGAGTGGCTGAACTCAAGGCCCGAAGGGTCCGTGGTTTACGTGTCGTTTGGAAGCATTTCCGTTCTGTCGAAGCCCCAGATGGAGGAAATCGCGAAAGGATTGCTGGACAGCGGGCGCCCGTTCTTGTGGGTGATTAGAGAAAAAGAAGGAAGCAATGGACGAGATAAGGAGGCTGAGAAGGAGGAAGAGAAACTGAGCTGCAGAGAGGAGTTGGAAGAGCTTGGAAAGATAGTGCCATGGTGTAGCCAAGTGGAGGTTTTGTCAAGCCCTTCGTTGGGTTGTTTCGTGACACATTGCGGGTGGAATTCAAGCTTGGAGAGCCTGGTTTCTGGGGTGCCTGTGGTGGCGTTTCCTCAGTGGACGGACCAAGGGACCAATGCCAAGCTGATTGAGGACACATGGAAGACTGGAGTTAGGGTGACACCAAATGATGAGGGGATTGTGGCAGGTGAGGAGCTCAAGAGGTGCTTAGAATTGGTCATGGGAAGTGGGGAAATTGGTGAAGAGTTGAGAAGAAATGCTAAGAAATGGAAGGGTTTGGCAAGAGAGGCTGTGAGTGAAGGTGGGTCTTCTGATAGGAATCTAAAGGCTTTCTTAGATCAGATAGAATGAGACAAACAAAATGAAGAAAGACAAAATTATGATATGGCTAAGATGGAAGGGATATGGTCTGAAATTAATGAATGGTTGTGAATGTTTTGTGTCTTGGTTTGGTAGCTGGCTGCTTAGAACTTTATAGACTCTGATTGTCTTGTCATTGTCAATGTAAAACCCAACCGGTCGACTTTAGCAAACTGTCTTGTCAGCTTGCATATACAATTAAATGAACTTTTTTTATCCTTTAAAAATCTGTAATTGTCAAAGTACAGAAAGGAAGGGAGAAAATTTACACACACATGTACTATAATGGTTTGAACTTGAACATGAGACTATTTGAGAACACACCAAAAATTTATACCGGTTCAAACATCCCATTGGTCTGTAGTTTTTACTATATTCATTGCGCATTGTGCTTTTACATGTTCTAATTGGGCACTACCAAAAATCTTAGGAGCTCCGTTTGGAGTTGCCGTGCTTTTAAAAGAAACAACTTATTGTTAAAATTCTGAATGAAAAGGGGTTTTGATAAGTCAAGACAAAAGTGCTTTTTTTCAAAATTGTGGGTCACTGGCAACAGTTTTTAGAAGCAGTTGAGATGTGCTGTGGATGGAAGCATGCAAAGCTCTTTAATGAATGTTTCAATATTCCCGTATTGTCCTCATTTATTTTATAAAATGATGTGATTTATCCTCTTGATTTTTCACGATTGGATCTTAGTTTTATAGTCTAAAATATCGATAATATCGATAATATTGATGAAATATAATTTTTTGGATCACGGATATTTCGGAATGTATCCATACACATATCGTATAAATATCGATAATATCGAAAAATATCGATGTAGATAATTTCGCTCACATGTAAGCAATATTTTGTCAAAATATCAATATAATAGAGGGAAAAAACAGGTGGAACTAGATTCGTAGTTGCTTGCAGGTCACTAACAGCTTGTGTTCTCAGAGGAGATTGCACAGACTGAGGTGAGTCACTTGCTTCTGAATCAAACTCAAATGTCATTGAGCTTTTGTTATCATTCCAAGGATTGTAACCTCCACTTGTACTGCCTCATTTTATTCCCAATCCCATATGGCTTTGTCATAAAAAATAACACTCCTAGACAGTTAAATCTTTTGAGTTCTCAAATTGAGTACTCTATATCCTTTTTCACAAATTCCATAGCCTACAAATACTCCCTTCTCACCAGTTTCCTCTAGTTTGTGCCTTTTCTGTGAAGGGATGTGAATGTAGCGTAGAGAGCCAAAGATTCTCAAGTGTTTGACACCTGGTTTCCTTCCACTAAACTTCTCAAATAGAGTTGTATTATCCAAAGCACTTGTTGGACTTCTATTTTGCATATATACAGCTGTATTGACAGCTTCTACCCAAAATTTCAAAGGAATTTTCTTCTCATACATCATTGTTCTTGCCATGTCCATCACAGTACGATTCTTTCTCTCTGCAACTCCATTCTGTTGTGGAGAGTAGGCTATAGTCAGTTGCCTTTCTAATCCCATCTCTTCACAAAACTTTGAAAATTCCAATGATGTATATTCTCCACCTCTATCACTTCTTAGCTTCTTAATTTGATAACCACTTTGCAGCTCAACCATGTTTTTGAACCTTTTGAATATGTTGCATGCTTGAGACTTATGCTGTAAGAAAAACATCCAACACATTCTAGTGTGGTCATCAATGAAGGTGAGAAAGTATCTATTCCCTCCAAGAGTGATAGTCTGCATTGGACCACAGATGTCAGAGTGTATCAGTTCTAAGGGCTGTGATGCTCTCCAAACTTTCTCCTTGTTAAAAGGTTCTCTGTGACCTTTTCCTGTAGCACAGCCAGAGCACACATGCTTTGTGACTTGTAATCTAGGCAGACCTTGCACCATTTCTTTGTCTTGCAGGAGCATCAAACTACTATAGTTTAGATGTCCATACCTCTTATGCCACAGCCAAGATGACTCCTCAATTGTTACTTTATTAGCCATAGAAGGTTTGACATATTCTAGGCTTAAAAGAAAACATCTATTTCCCTTCATTGTTACACTTGCAATCAAATCCTGCATCTGCCTATCCCCATAAATATCAACCACATTATCACCAAAGATAAGCCAATATCCATGTTTTACCATTTGACCTACACTTAACAGGTTCTCATCCAAACCAGGGACAATCATAACTTCCTTAATGTATATAGTCACTCCCTGCATTTCTATGACCAAAGTGCCTTTGCAAGTTGACTGTACCAAATCACCAGTACCCATTTTGACTCTACATTTCACATTCTTATCAATGTTCACAAGCAAAGACTCATGTGAGGTCATATGATTACTACATGCACTGTCAACATACCACATATTCATATTCTTTCCAATAGTAGCAGAATGACATGCATAAAACATTGTTGCAGGTTCAGTTAGCTGATTAGAAATATTTGCTACTTTTTCTAGTCTTGTTTGCTTGATCACAGTCCTTAATGTAGTGCCCAAATCGATTGCAACCATAGCATTTTGGCTTCCCTTTAAACCAACACTCTCCATAGTGTAGTTTATCACAATGCTTGCATTTTCCCTTAGTTTGTTCTGATTTTTCCCCTTGTTCATGCTTTCCTCCTTGGTTGACATTATTTTGAGATTTTGAATCCCATTTCTTACCCGTCGATTTCCAATTCTTCTTTGATTTGTTATTACCAAAACTAGAATTTGACTTAGATCCTTTTTGGTTTATGCTCATGCTGCTGAAGGCTTTCTTAGTGGTGCTCTCAGCATGTCTATCAAGCCGTTGAGCAAACCCCCTCAATGCAGCAAGCACTTCTTGTACCTCAATAGTCTCAATATCCTTCGTTTGTTCAATCACATAACAGACAGGATCAAACTCTTTAGTCAGGCTTATAAGAAGTTTTTGAACTAACCTTCCTTTGGATAGATCTTCCTCATATCCTTTCATTTGATTCACCAACTCAAGCAAACGAGTGAGATACACAGACAAGGTTTCATCATCCTTCATTCTTGTGTATTCAAAATCTCGACGCAGACCCTGTAGCTTAATAGATCTCAATTGCTTATCACCATGAAACTCTTGATGTAGAACATCCCAAGCACCTTTTGAGGTTTCTTCATTTGAGATTATGGGGAAAATGTCATCTGAGACAGCTCCTTGGATAATACCAAGTGCCTTAGCATCCTTCATTAACAAAGACACCTTCTCTGACTCCGATGACCCTTCTTCATCAACCTTCTTCCCTTTTGATTCTGAAATCCCAAGACACTTTTCAATTAGATCCCAGATTCCATGCAACTTAAAAATAGTTCTCATTCGGATCTTCCAAAATTCATAGTTATCACCATTGAATATTAGAGCCCGAAGATCACTACCACCTGACCCAGTCATTTGAGACCGGAATCGATGAACTGAGTCTGAAATTTCTCGTTGGATTTTCCAAGCTCAGCTCACACAGCTTCAACGCCCACTATCCAGATCCAACTTCGCTGCTGATACCATGTTAAAGTTTTGGATTACTGAGGGAGCTAGAAAGGTACAGGGAAGAGTGAGCTCAGAAAAGAAAACAGAGAAAAATGGGAAAGCTCTTTGGTATGATCTGCAGAACCAAATGCAGAGATCACACCTTTTGTATTCATTCTCATTCTCTCATTACATCAGCCAATCACCACCATTCTATTACAAGAGCCAATGTGAATGTGACACATGGCAGTACAAAGGCTAAGAGCCGTTGGAAACTAACTGACTACTTTACACCTTACACTTGGCATATGAGCTCAAATCACTTAACTAACATAATGCTTAATGAAGCTAGAAAGAAAAATAGACCAAGTAAATTACTAACTAACAAGAAATTAGCTAGTAAATTTACCTTTCAACAGATAGGGGATGATGAAATTCAATGTGCAAAGTCACTACCAAGCATGTCTTGGTCGTGATGGATGGGGTTGGGTTTAAATGTACAAGAAATATTTCATTCCATCCCTCCAAAAAGAAAAATAGTTTTTAACAAGATCAGTGCTTTACCCTAATTTCTTCACACCCCCTCCTAAATACAAATACAGAGAAACAGCCCTAACTCTTGAAGAGCTAGTAAACTTGGTAACAGACAGCAAGTCACAGCAGTCTGGATCTCCCTTGAAGTAATAGTCGCTTTCTTGTTGTACCTTGCGAGGGTCGAAGATTCCTGAGCGAGCTTCTCAAAACCCAAATATATCATTGATGGAGCTGTTCATGATACCCATGGCCTTGCTGGAGATCCTAATATCACACAACTCAATCTCTTGTTCTTTTCTTGATTAGCATCTGTTAATTAACAAAATAGCAAAAACTAGATTACCATAAGACCATTACCTATAAAATTAAATTTCTTGAGAACCTGTCAGATGTACCTGCAAAACTGCAAAACTGAAAATTTAGAGAACAATAAAAAAAAAACCTTAACAATACAAATCGAGTTTTTATTTGTATATTACAAACCTTTACTTTGTTCTTTCTTTCGCTCGCTTGGACACACCAAGGGAATATTGCAAGGCAATATTAAGAAGAAATAGGTAAGAAAATATTACGAAGAATGAAAACAATAAGAAAGAATGATTTCAGAACTAAACAAGATAAAAATGAAGGAAGACAAAGAAGAACAAGAAGGAAAGGGAAAAATGGAGATGAGTGTGGCACAGGAAGAAGGGAAGGAGAGAAATAGGGGAAATGGGTGCATGGGTATTGCCAGTGGCGGATCCAGAATTCTTAGGTCATGAGATCATAATGTAAAAGCTTCGAATCTTTTTTTAAACAAAAATAACATTGAAAAAAATCAACGATAACACTTTCAACTAATCAAAACACAAAATCTACTTTCCAGTGTTAGAAAAGACTTGGACTGAATTTTTTCTAGCCAAGTCAAGTTGTTCTTTCTGTTACAATAAACAACAAGAACAAGTACACTGAAAGAATGAACTTCACGTGGAAGAGTTTTGATCAAATTAGCATACCATATGCATCATTGTGATGGACCTTCTTTTTAAAAAAGCCTAGCTCAAAATGACTTAGTTTTGAAGCCAAGTCATTAAAAAAAGGTTGAGGAGCCTTCAAAATGATGTCGTTTTCCAGGCAATTTAAAAACAAAAGAGCCTAGCCTCGCAGCACTGCTGCATGCAAGGCCTTCGTGGCACCTCATGGGGTCCCACCGCCAGCAAAGAAGGACCTCCATACCTATTTCTATGACTGCCATGGGGTTGTTTGACCCCATTGTGGCTCCATCACGGGGTATTACAGAATTAGGCTTTACATATCTCTTTTTTATCGCCTATAAAAGTAACAAATTAATAAGGGCGCTTTATACGTCTGCCCCTATTACTTTAGCGCCCCTATTACTTTAATACAGCTAAATCAATATTTCCATCCCTAATAAAAATTAATAGAGGCAGATGCATAATTTTGCCCCTAATGCTCACTTTTTTAGTACTGCGATAATTTTCACTTTATTACCCTAAAGTTTACCGGGTTTTAGCCTTTAGTACATGAAGTTTTTTTCATCTCAGTCACATACACAAAGTTGATTTTCCTACCACTTTCATACACACCATCGATCTTTAATTTAATGGTGGTGAGGAGATGGTAGGGTGCTAGGGTTTCAAGGAAGAAGATGACGACAGCTAGCTTATTTAATTTTTTAATTAATAATGTTTTCTTATTAATTTAATGAATAATTTTTTTAAAATAATATTGTCCAACCACGTGGCACCATATGAGTGGGTCTAGATGACATATTTATTGCCACATTAGCAGTTAACAGACGTAGAAAGAATGAAGGTAGGTATGAAAGTGGTAGGAAAATCAATTTTGTGTATGTGACTGAGATGAAAAAAATTTCATGTACTAAAGACTGAAACTCGATGAAGTGAAAATGATCCTTTTTAATTTGATGTAACTTGCAACAGATGGCCCCAAAAGTCACATTTAGGATGGAGAAATCGCTTTGACGTGTAACTTTTACATTTTTAGATAGGGACAGCCAAGAAAAAAAGAGAAGATACTATTACTTCATATGGAAGCTTCTTGTTCCGTCCATGTCTATTATCGTCTCACCCACCGTGGCCAATTATATATGCCAACCTTACTGGTAGCCAAAAGGCATTTTTGTGCTGAATAGGAGGCAGAGCGACAAACGATTATGCATAAAGCACAAGATGTTTCTAGGGCTGTGTGGTATTTGATTCAAAAACTAGGTTTTGCTTTTAATTCTGAAATGATGTTTGGTACGTACCAGATTGTGAAAACAAAAAATCGAAACAAACCACCGTCAACCCAAATTCATGGCAAAATGTAAAGCAGTCAATTTCAAAACTAAAGAAATAAAGAGGGTGGTTATGTGCAAATAACATACAATTTTTTTTTCCGCAATAAATAAGGGCTTGTTCGGTATCCTACTAAAAAAAGTGAACTTAAAAACAATGATTCTTTTTAAAAACATGAGTTTTCAAATACTAATTTTAAGATCTAAAAACATGTTTGGTATTAAACTCCAAACTATTTTTAAGATCTAAAAAAATTTGAAATTAAAATTAGAAAATTAGAAACCCTAGATTCCGAATTTGTGCTTCAGACTCTACATCTAAGCAAGAGATAGCTTGAGGAAAGAGAGAGAGAGAGAGAGAGAGAGAGAAGAAGAAGAAGAAGAAGAAACATCAACCCAAACGGCATGATGCCTTTCTTCTGTAGTTCCATCTCTAGGGAAGATTTCCTCTGGTTGAAACCAAATGTTGTCCAATTGGTTGCCATATGAGCTTAGAGGGAGGTGAGAGAGAGAGATAATAAAGGGAGGGGAGAGAAAGAGAGGCGTGGAGAGAGGGAGGAAAGACAGACATATGGGACAGGGAGGAGAGATGTTGGCGTGAGTCAACGTTCCTATTAGGAATAGAATTTATATTTCATTGTAATTATCTAATTTGAGTAGAATTAGGAGATTTTGTACATATTTCCTATTTGTACCACTTTGTACGTAGTATGTATATTCCTCCTTGAGAGAAGAATAAATATATCAGTTTAAACCCTGATTATTTTGACTTGGTATCAGAGCGGGTTCCGATCCGTCTCTACAACATCAAAACCCTAATTCTAAAACTACCTATTTCTGCGCACCTAGTCTATACACCTAAGCCTGTGTCATCTTATATCTCTTACTGTCGTCGTCGCCACCTAATCTTTTGTTGCCGCCGCCATCTATCACCATGTCAAATGTCACGAAATCTTCTTCTTTTACTCCTATTATGACGGTTCATATCGAATCGTCCACCAACCTACCTATGGAATTCAAATTGAATGGATCCAACTATGAGATATGGGCTTCGATGATCGAACTCCATGCTACTACACAAGGAAAATTGGGTTGCTTGACTGGCGACACTGATGCCCCTGATTCCCAAGACCCAAAATTTGGGAAGTGAAAAATTGCTGATGCTGTTGTGAAAAATTGGACGCTGCGAACTATGGAACCCAGTTTGTTGAATATGTTTCATACTCTACCTACTGCTAAAGAAATTTGGGATGCGGTTAATCTGATGTTTTATAATGACTCTGACATATCCCAGTTCTATGAACTGCGACGCCAGGCTACCCGTCTCAAGCAAGAGGGTCGTCTTGTTTCTGCCTATTTTGCCGAACTTAAGGCAATCTAGCTTGAATTGGCCAAGAGACGTCCTTTTCAGATGAATTGTGCTGATGATATGAAGACTTTTCAGGCTGCTGTTATGGCACATCGTGTATATGATTTTTTGGCTGGCCTTGGCAACACTTATGACAAGGTCCACAGTGATATTCTGCGGAGTGATAAAGTTCCAAGTATCAAAAATGTATTTTTTATGGTTCGTCGAGAGGCTCTACGCCAAATTACTATGCTTGGATTCGGCACCAAGATTGGGGAACCTGTTGTTGTGTCTGCTTCCCAAAACATTGCTTTGGTTTCTCGGCCTACAGGGTATGGCTCTTTTGCTGTTTCGCCTCGTCGCCTAACTTCTGCAGAAAAAGACAAACTGAAATGTGGTCACCGTGGTGAAAAGAGACATACTATCGACACCTGCTGGGCATTGCATGGGGTACTAGATTGGGAGAAGGAGCGAAGGCGTTTAAAAAAGGAACAACTGGACAGCAAAGCTCATGTGGTTGTTGCCCCCACTTCTGTGGTTGACATCACCACTGGGCACGGCCACCTTACTGCTACTCCTTCTCCAACTTTGACCACGGTCTCCAGTACTCCAACACCTCCACCTCTAGGAAACTTTGGCAAGGCTTTCCATGCCCATAATACCCACGATACAGTTTATATTATTGATTCAGGAGCTACTGACCATATGACGTGTAATTCTGCTTTATTCTCTACTATATTTCCGCCTCATCGTGATCATGTTCTGACTGCTAATAATGCTCCTGCTCCTGTCACGGGTTATGGTTCTATATTCTTGACACCTGCTTTACCATTAGACAAAGTGTTACTAGTTCCATCTTTGTCTAGTAATTTATTATCTCTACAGCAAGTTACTAAACAATTAAACTGCTTTGTACTAATGTATCCGTCTTTTGTCTTACTACACGATATACAGACTCGGGAGATCTTTGGTCATGGTACTAAAAAGGGGGGGCTTTATTATGTGGATAATGTGGCAACTAGTAGGGTTTTTCGTGTTGGTAGCGCCAAAACTTCTCAGTATTGCCGAATTTGGTTGCTACATTGCCGATTTGGTCATGCCTCTTTTGGATATTTAAGACATTTGTTTCCTACATTATTTAGTGTTGTCAACGAGTCTGTTTTTCAATGTTAGACTTGTATTTTAGCTAAGAGTCATCGGGTATCCTACCCTCCAAGATGTAATAAATGGCTTATGCCATTTGATTTAGTTCATTCTGATGTTTTGGGACCTTCCCCAGTTTCTACAGCCTTGGGAGTTCATTGGTTTGTGTTATTTTTGGATAATTGCACTCGTATGATGTGGTTATATGGGATGAAAAATAAAAGTGATGTGGTCAAAAAATTTTAGCGTTTCTATAAGATGATTCAGACTCAATTTATGCTTCCTATCAAGGTTTATTTATCTGATAATGGTGGAGAATTTGTTAATTCGGTGTTATCCTTTTTTTTACAGTAAGGGTGTACTCTATGAGACTACTTGCCCTCAAACACCACAACAGAATGGGGTTACTGAAGTAAAAATGGGCAGATCCTTGTTGCTGCTCTTGTTGTCCTGCTTGGTGCATCAATTTCAAAGCGATTCTGGATGGTTGCTATTACCTATGCAGTATATCTCTTCAATCATCTACCCTCATGAGTTTTGGATTTCCAAACTCCTATGCAGGTATTGACCCATCATATCTCTACCTCTTCTATGTTGACTCTGTCTCCAAAAGTGTTTGGTTGTGTCATCTATTTTCACCTCCATCAGAATTAGAGGAGAAAGCTGAACCCATGTGCTCTCCACTATGTCTTTATGAGTTTCTCTCCTCATTAGAAAGGCTACCGATGTTATCATCCTACACCCCGATGTTTATATGTCTCTATGGATGTTACCTTTATTGAGGATGTAATGTTCTTCTCTGATACACCCGAGCATGTACTCAGGGGGAGACTAGTAGTGAAGAACATAACTGGCTAGATTTACAAGGGAAGTAGTAGTGGATAGTTTGATACAAAGGGAAGAACCGACTGAACCTGCTGAACCTGCTACACCGGCTAAACCTACTACACTAGCTAAACCTGCTATTTTAACTGATGTCACTATTGTCACTTAACCAATTCCCCCCATAAAGCTTCTTTAATAGTACCGATTAAACTCCCCTGGATATTCCTTAGGTAAATACTTCTATTCATAAATTCTTATGTTTTACTGCCTAGACGGAACTGTGGGGTTCCACTTGATCGTTACTCTTCGTAAGGCAAAGCGAGATATGCTATTGCCCATTATGTGTCTAATCACAGGTTATCTCCTGAGTGCAAAGCATTTGTGACCAGAATGGATAGTATTAAAATTTCAACCCGTGTTGAGGAGGCATTTAATGATCCAAAGTGGGCTGAAGCCATGAATATTGAAATGGACGCGTTGCAAAAAAATAATACATGGGACATTGTTGATCTACCAAAGGGAACGAAGCCTGTAGGATTTAAATGGATGTTTACAGTTAAATATAATGAATATGGTATTGTGGAGAGGTACAAGGTGTTGAGGCCCAAAAAATTCAGGGTTGGGCCCAAATAGGTTCTCTGCCCAATGCGATACTTTATCGAGAAGAAACCCGATTTGGACATGCGAACGTTCGCCATACATGCTTGCACTAGCCACGACCACGTGCCATGCCAAATAAATATGCAACCCGTCACGCTAAGAATCGAAATAAGCCTATAAAAGGCATTCACTCTACAAGCTCATTATCTCCAACACATGGTTTGAAATGAAACCACGATAAAAAAACCAGGAGATGTTTGTACGCTCAGGCTGCTGGGAGACTCTAGCACATGGGTAAAAACCAACCTCAAGGCAGATTGCTCAAAAAACCAGAGGATATTGGTGCTCATAGGAGAAAAGGCAGCCTTCAGACCAGCCAAAGTTACCTATCTCCTTCCTTTACTAGATCTTGCCATGAAATAGAGGAGGAAAGGGGGAGACATGACAGCCAAAAATAAGAAATCACTACTGATAAGCCTAGAGCTCCCAAAACCCTATTTTTGGTGCGATTGGGCAGAGAAAATTTCACCAAATAAGTGAGTCAAAGGAAGATAAGAGAAATGAGAGGAAAAACTTGACCAAATTGGATAAAAACTATTAGGGTTTCTTGGGAAGAAGTAGCTTCCAGCCTATAAACGGAGGCTTCTTCTACCCAGTAAAATCCATCATCCAGAGTGCGACCAAGCTTTATCAAGCAATTGGAAATTCACTCAAACCATATTCAGAGAGCAAGCTTCATCTCTCATATCTGAAACCTCTGCAATTTAGTGCCCTATCCTCCATCTCCTCCCATTTTCTCTTCTGGTAAATCGTTCCACAGCTTGACAGAGTTTTTGTCAAGCTGCTGGAAGCTACACAACACACCCATTATACCCCCATCTCTCTCTCTCTCTCTCTCTCTCTCTCTCTCTCTCTTCAACAAACCCTCTTAGAATCCTTTCCCCCCCTTTCCTTAGAACCCCTGTCTTTCATAAGAACTAACAGCTCTCTATGTGTTTATGCTAAACTCTTGATTGTTTTGCTCCCATGCCATAAGGTTTTCATACCAAGCTAATAATCTACCTGTAAGCAGTTGTTGTTTTTGCTGGTGAAGATAACCAGGATGCTTCCTAAGGCTTCACTACCCTTCCAAAGATTTCTTGGGGTCTGATCTTTGAAATCAGGCACAGGGGTAATTGCACCTGTTTCTCTTTTCGGCAGCCCAAGCCTATTCGTCAGCCTGCTGGAATAAAAAGCTCCCCACACAAGGCAAGATTAGTACCTAAAGAATTCACTCAGGCATATGGAGTTGATTATCATGATAGTTTTGCACCTGTGGCTAAGAGGAATACTGTCAGAGTTTTATTGTCCTTGGCAGTAAACTTGGATTGGACCATAAGGCAATTTGATGTAAAAAAATGTATTCTTACATGGTGAACTAGAAGAAGAAGTGTACATGAGTCTTCCACCAGGGTATAGGGTTACCGATGAAACGAGGAATGTGTGAAAATTATAAAAGGCGTTGCACGGGTTAAAGCAGTCTCCTCAGGCATGGTTTGGCAGATTTACTACAGCTATGAAGAAGTTTGGTTACCAACATTCCAATACTGATCATACTCTATTCATTAAATATAAGGCTGGTAAGGTGACTTTGTTGATTATTTATGTTGATGGTATGATTGTGATTGGTGATGATACTATAGAAATCGAGGAACTGCAGAAGCGTTTAGTATCTGAATTTAAATGAAAGATTTGGGCATTCTGAAATATTTTCTAAGAGTGGAAGTCACTCAATCTAAACATGACTCATTTCTTTCACAAAGGAAGTATGTCATGGACCTGCTAGCAGATACTGGAATGCTTGACTGTAAACCAGCTGATACACCTATTGTTGAGAATCATAAACTTGGTGTTTATGTGGATCAGGTCCCAACTAACAAAGAAAGATACCAAAGGTTGGTTGGGAGATTGATTTATTTATCATTGACACGCCCTGATATTGCCAATGCTGTAAGCGTTGCTAGTCAATTTATGCATTCACCTAGTGAGGATCATAGGTTGCTGTGATGCGTATTCTGAGTTACTTAAAATCTACTCATGGGAGAGGTTTATTATTTAAGAAAAATGGCCACTTGGATCTAGAAAGTTAGACTGACGCAGATTATGCAGGGAATAATATAGATAGACATTCTACATCAGGTTACTTCACCTTTGTTGGCGATAACCTAGTTACGTGGCTTAGCAAGAAGTAAAACGTTGTGTCTCGGTCCTCTGCAGAGTCTAAGTACAGAGGGATTGCCCAAGGGGTTTGTGAAATACTGTGGTTAAGGTGGTTACTTGCTAAAATTGGGTTTAGACCGAATGGTTCTACAAAGCTCCACTGTGATAATCAGTCTACATTGAAATTGATAACAATCAGGTGCAACATGATAGAACTAAGCATGTAGAAGTTGATCGGCATTTCATTAAGGAGAAGATTCGTCGGTTAGAGCACTGTTCCGTCGTGTTATTCTTAAATCTACAACGTGCATTATTTTCATGACCGTCATGTAATTTAATTTTAATTAACCAACGTGTTTTCTTTTTTAAATGGCGGTTTTAATTTCTTTATGGTCTTTTGCATTGTCATGCCATGTCATTTGTAAAAATACGACGTTGGTTATGTTTTAGACATCTGTTTTTACAATTTGTTAACTGGACCGTTGTATTTTACACATTTAACCTAGTATTTTTAATTTTGGATTTGTCGTGCCCAAAGCCTGTGCATAATGAAAATGTGATCAGAATAATGTCAAACATTGAAATTTGTTGCAAAATTAATGTCATACAGAGCTATTAATTAATGTCATACATTACAACAATCAATCAATCCATATATCTTCACACCCACCTCTAATATTTTCACTCCCAAACTCACCCACTAGGTCATCAAATGTGTCAACATTTGGTATCCCTCTAGTAAATGGCTCACACTCGATTCTAATATCACCTAGCACATCATCACCAATAACATCATTATTTTCTCTATTAGGGATTGATAACACTACTGACCAACCACGATGCATTGGTTCGTCAACAAAAAATACTTGTTTGACTTGAGAAGCCATAAATTTTACTCAGATCTATAAAGGTAAATTCTAGTTCGTCGACTACAATGCCCGAAATGTTATCTATCCAATCACACCTAAAGACTGGGATTCTAAACTTTTGATAGTCAAGGTCCCAAATTTCTTGAATGACACCATAAAAACCCATATTTGAGACAATATGGTTTTTATTCTTGGCACTAGCAACTTGCATAGTATGTGCAAGTAAATAAACTCCACTATTTTGGACAGTTCACACATCATCTTGTGCCTTGGATTTAAATTTAACACCATTAATAAGCTAGCTCCTATATGATGGCACTGCCATGCTTGGACTAGTTGCTAGCCACCTCAAATTTTATGATATGCCATTATTCTTTTCCCCATTAAGTTCACTATGAACCTACAAATTAATCATATATCTTACTTCAATCTAACATAGAAAGAAGAAAATTAAAAGTTCAATATCTTATTCAATATACCTTAAAGCGTAGCCATTGAATGAAAGTGCTATTGTGCTTACCTTGCAACCACTTTGTTCTCTTTCTAAATTTTGGATAAGTGGTCTAGATGTGGAACATATGTTCCCTACATTGGCACGAAAAAAATAAGCATTACGGTCCCTTGTATATAAGATAAACATAAAGAATAATTTAAAATGGCTACTTAAAGAATAAAACTCATACTCGATATAAGGCAGGACTTCCTCGGTATTTTCCAAGACATATAGATGTGCCTGGTTCAACAGGTCCCAATCAACTAAGCTCATTGTGCAACCTGATAATGGCTTTGAAACTCTCATCTTCTGGCTAGATTGCACTCCAACTGTACTAACATTAGATAAATGCTCGGTGAAAAACTCTACAGCTTCTTCACTATATACCACTCAGCAATGCAATCTTCGGGACGAGTACAGTTCTGAACATACCCATTTAGCACTTTCATATATCTTTCAAACCGATACATCCATCTAAAATAAATTGGCCCACATAGATGAGTTCTCTAACGAGATGTACTACTAGATGAACCATGATATCAAAGAATGAAGGGGGAAAATATTTCTCAAGCAAACACAAAGTAAGTACTACATCTTCTTCCAACTTATCTAGCTTAGAAACATCTACCATCTTTGCACATATAGCATTGAAGAAGAAGCACAATCGAGTTTTTGCATACCTTGCAAGCTTCTCCGAAACATAACGAATTGCCACAGGGAGCAATTGTTGCATCATAATATGACAATCATGAGATTTAAGGCCAATAAGTCTTGAATCTTTTAAAGATACAAGATTTTTTATGTTTGTTCAATAACCTTTAGGGACCTTCATACCATAGAAAGAATTGCAAACTGCTCTATTCTCTGCTCTTGATAAATTCCAAGGCCTTGGAGGCAATCAAGTACGTATTTCTCCATACTCGGGTTGTAAATCAGTTTTGAACCCCATGTTCAATAAATCTAACCGAGCAGCAATCCCATCTTTATTTTTTCCAGGGATCTCCATTAATGTACCAATGATACTATTGCAAACATTATGCACAATGTGCATAACATCTAGGACATGCCTTACAAGAAAGTATTTCCAATACTCGAGATCAAAGAATTTTGATTTCTTCTTCTAACAAACTCTGTCACCATCATTCTCAACAACACTTTTCCTATTTTTCGAGCCTCATTTGCAATTAATACCTTCAACCATTTGCAGCACTTACTCTTCGGTTAATGGCTCGGGAGGCGTGCCATATTCAGGTTTCCCATTAAAAGCTGCACGCTACCTCTGATATAGATGATTGATTGGTAACAATTTTCTATGCTCGATGTAACAAATGTTTTGGCCATTTTTCAACATGTAATCAAGGATTAAAATATCGGCCGTGCAGATAATATCGGGCCTCCAATTTACGGATATTTCGGGGGATATATCTTTATCGTTTTAGGTATAGGAAAAAAATCAACAAAAATGACAGATATAGGCATTGAAACACATAATTTTGGTATAAAACTTTCATAGATGTTATGTAAATTATCAATGAATGTATTGAACAAATACAACTCAAAATTTACTAATAATAAGATATATGTATGATGAAGTATAAGTGGTATGTAATGCTCGTTAATGAAAAGTTCGAAAATAAAATGTTGATTAGAATGAATAAACCATGCATAAATTCATAGTTTATTTAAACATTGTATTACAATTTAGATAAGTGTTCATCTACATAAATGAAGAGCTCCTATGAGGGTCAAACAATGAGGAACAACCATCTAGATTCATACAATAGTCATACCAAGCCATGTAACCCAAGTAGTTTGTAACCATGTTTGAACATGGTGCACATAGGTCTCTCTTTAGCTCCCTACCATCCTTCCATATATGGGATAGTTAGGGTTAACCCAACTAGTAGGTCCATAATATGTTTGATCATCTTGAGCTCCATAACTAGTTTCATTATAATCAGACATGACATAACCATAGTCATCATAAGGTTCATTTGAGTTAGTACTAGGTCTAGTTCCTACGCTCATAGATCCAAAACTGATCGCCATGTCCTCTTCAAATGGATTGGAGGTATGTGAGCAGTTGACTATGCATAGATTCTTCATATAAATAAATTATAGGGTTCTGGATAAGGATTTGCTATTTTTGGGTTTCAATTTGTTTCAATTGCCTTCAAAACTTCTGAATTTTTTTTTGGGTTCTGTTATGGGTATCGGGAAATATCGGGGATATCGGCAAAATATTGGGGATGTCGCACTTATCGTGGATATATCGTGGATACAGGGGAAGATATGGCACTTATCGGGGATATGTCGACAGTTGAAAATACCGATATATCGCCTGATATATCAATGTATCGGCCGATATTTCAATCCTTGCCTATGACTAGGTGTATCATCACCGCATATTGGACAAGCTTTATATCCTTTAACAACAATTGAAACAAATTGAAACCCAAAAATAGCAAATCCTCTGAGTGTAAAGCATTCTCTTATGTCCACAGTAAATACACCTCTGAGTGTAAAGCATTCTCTTATGTGTGCATCATACATTCCTCTAATCACATCCCACATAGATTTTAAATCATCAATCGAAGGCTCTAAGTAAACGTCTATATCATTTCCGAGTTGTTTAGAACAGAAAATTAATAAGGTCAACATCATGAACTTCCATTTCATGCATAGCCATGGTGGGAGATTATATATAACTAAGATAACTGACCAACAACTGTATTTGCTACTTAAAGAACTGTGGGAATTGAATCCATCAGATGAGAGAGCCCATCTCAACTTTATCGGCTCTTTACCAAACTCGGGCCATTATCATCAACAAGTTTTCAAGACGGGGAATCCACTGGATAAGACATATGACCGTCAACTGATTTTCTCTCTACATGCCAAGTCAAACTCTTAGCTGTCTTACGTGATTGAAACATCCTTTTAAACATTTGAACGGGCGAAAAATACCACACCATCTTCGCTGGCACACACTCTTTCAAGATTGAATCTTTGCCTTCCTTCCAAGTTGAGATACTACAAGTAGGATAATTAGTTGAATCTTCATAATCCTTCCTATACAAGATGCAGTCATTAGGGCATGCGTGGATTTTCTCATAACTCATTCCTAAAGCAGATAAAGTCTTTTTTGCCTCATACATAGAGGAAGGTATTGTATTTCTTTCTGTAAGCAAATCTCCTTGAAGTATCAATAATTCTGTAAAACATTCATCACTCATCCCATGTTTTGCTTTCAAATTATAGAACTTCACCAAAGCCAACCACTTCATGTACTTACTACAACCAGGGTACAAGGGTTGATCTCCATCCCAATCACATTGGCAAACTCATAAGACTCTGTTTGGGCCAACAAATTACGCACCAGCCCAACGCTAGAGGCCTAGACGGACGGGGCAAAATCAGGTTCCAAGCAGTTTGGACTAGAATTGGAATCAAGGGCCCAAAGTCAAAAAGCCCAGACCCAAGTCAGAGTTTTTACCAAGACCCAAAAATTGGAATGAAGCACAGTACATGCGAATTGCTCAGCCCACAGCGCCAAAACTCAAAATTGGGCTTAACATTGCTAAATGAAGGTAGAGAACAGCCCAAAATTGAAGAAACCCAAAACAATTTTATCAAAACTGCCAGCTCTCTACCCAAGTTGAAAAATAGGCCAAAAGAACCACTTTAAGCAAAAGTGATGCACTCAGCCCTGGATCATAGAGAAACCCACGTGACTATCTGACTTTGAGAAGTCAACAATTTCAACTAGTCACAGGAGAAGTTGATTGGGAATTAATGAAGACAGGATTACAGAAAGACTTCTCTGAGACTTTGCAGCTAAAAGATCAGAATCCCTTTCTATATCTGCATCAGAATAGGTGGTCTTTCCAAGAGATAAGCAAATACGTTTTCAAGAGATAAGTAGAGGAAGTTGTTCAAAACAAGAAAATTAAACTGACCGTCATCGCAAATTGTTTTCTTTCTCTCTCTACAAAGAACAACAGGGAACAAAAAAAAGTTGGTTTTTCTTTCAGAAAAAGCGAGTAAAAGACCTTTATGAAAACTGATTATTGATGGTTCTTCTCTGCCAGAACAGATAACTTCCCCTTTTCCTTGATATTTAAAAATGAAAAGATCTTGATTTTTAGAAAATCTGCCACCCATTTTTAAGATTAAAGAAACCCACTCCAGCATTTTGTATAAATATGAAAGGAGGTGAACAGATCAAAAGACAGCCAAAAAATCAATCAACGACAAAACTCAAAATGATCACTTGATCTCAAATGCCTTCAAACAAACTGACGCAATCAAAAGCTCATTGAGCCACAAGAAAGAAGCCAGCTGCAAATCAAAATCTCCAACTTCAGTTCAAACTTAGAGAAATAAGTCATTCAAAACGAGATTTCTCTCGTTAAAAATTTGGTTCAGCATAAGCCAAATCAAGCAGAGTTCGGGTTTTTACATATATGAAAACCTCAACAAATTTATGAAGAGCCCTCATCAAGCAGAACAGGTACCACAGTGCAGTTCTAGCTCAGTAATCAAGTCTAGCCACTTCTGCCCCTTCCAGACTGAAAAGGTCCCAATTCTGCCCGTTCAAAAAGCCTTCCAGGGCTTGAAATAAATTAAAACTCTACCAAACTCGAACGTAGGTATCGATTTACAGCTGAAACTTTAACAGTTGAAGTTGTTGATAATCTAGTTCATCACAGGCATATCCAGTCCGGCCAGGATCAGAAGCATCTATCCAGGCAGAAATGGAAGTCAAGCCTTCTTTTTATCTTTCTAGAGTTGGTTTTTCCTTTTTGAGTTTTGTAAAAGGCAATTCCGCCTAAAAACAATTCACTTTCTTATTATTTATTCTGGCTAGAATTACCAATTTTGTACTGTAAAAAACTGTGAAGTCCTTACCAGTCTGAGGCAAAAAAAGAACTTACTTGGGAGATATTCCTCGCCCAAATTCGTTCGCTTAGAAATCAGTAACTTGGGGCGCAAGTTATCTATTTTTTAAGAAGTCTGCTAGGATTTCTCATTGCTAGCAGTGACACGCTCGCACACTAAAGAAAGTTGACTTACGGACCAGTCAATGGTTTTCAAGGCAATGGGGAACTTTACCCTACCATCACAGGAACAAACATAAAACGGGTGAACAGAATCAAATCCAATATTGCCTAAATCATTATCGTATATCCCTAATTCTTCATAAACAAAACTGAACCTACTTTGCTCATCTTCTTCCACATCTCTACTAGCATTAGTAGTCCATTCCCAAAGTTCTCCGTGCCATGTCCGTATCTTATAGCTTTGGTCAATTCCATTAAAGTAGAAGTGGTCCCTTATAATTCCAACCCGAAACAATTGAATATTCCCACATTTAACACATGGACAATGAATATGAGTTGTATTTCCACGATTTTTTACAGCAAAATTTGAAAATCCTTCCACCCCTAAATCATATGCCTTCGATCTTCTTCCCGCATGCTTCTATGACTTATCCATCTCCCACAATCATATTTGTAATAAAGTGAAAAGACCAGCAATGACACACTACTATATTCACATAGCAGATAATAAATTGAAAAAAAAAAATTAACAAGATGCAGATGACGGTATTTACAAAATAATGGTCGTATTATGGCAATTCAGACGATGGTATCTCACATTACCGTCATCTGTAGGCTACCCAAACCTAGAAATTTTTTTTGCTTTTTGAAGAACAATGTTCTGGGTTCAGGTACCCTAAAGACGACGGTTATTGGAGATATCGTCGTCTTTAGGCTATCTAAACACATAATTTGTATTGTTTTGTATGAACAAGTTATGATTAGGTAGATTAAAGATGACGGTTAGTGTAGAAATAGTCGTCTTTAGGCTACCAAGTACAAAAAATTTCAAACAACATAAGTAAATGAACAACCGACGTATAACGAAAATTTAGACGACGATTTGGTCCATCAACCGTCGTCGTAAGTTACAAAAAGCCGCAGCTTAAATCTCCCATTCCCAATCATTTTCCAAGAACCCATGGCCAACCAAACATATAAGAACCCATAATAGAGAGTTATTATGACAAGCATGCAAACACCAAAACATATATTAAGAACCCGTAGCTTCCAAAACATATATTAAGAACCCATAGCCCCCAAAACATATATTAAGCACTCATAACTCCCAATTAAGAACCCATAGCTACCAAAACCAATGAAATCATTTATTGATTTAAGAAGCTGTAATGCAATATCATTAAATAAAGAGATTAGGGTTTGTACTTACATGCAGAAGGAGCTTAGAGAATATAACTAATGCTTTGAGAGAGTGCTCAGCGAATATAACCAATGCTATGAGAGAGAGCGAAAAATTTAAGACAAATTTATGTTGAAGAAAGAGAATGAAATATTTTAGGGTTAAGGGGAGTTCTAAAAATTTTAGATCACGGTCAAAAATTTCAAAGGACCGCGTTTTTTAAAGATGACGGAAAGTACATATGTGACGTTGTTTAATATGGGTCTAGGACTACGGTTAATTAAATATAACGATGTTGTAAATATTTATTACATCGGTATCTTAAAGGAAACGCCGTAGTAAATAATTTTCACGTCGCTTCTTGACAAAATCGACGTCTTCAATAGTAAATAATTAGGTGGGCTTTGTGTTTAATGGGATTCGAACGCGCGTAATTGACCAAAAACAGTCGAGAGAAAACCAGCGTCGTTTCAATATATCCTAAACCCTAAACCTAAATTTTAAAATAATTATTAAAAAAAATACACAAGTATGAGAAAAATAAACCGAAAATTGCGCATTTCTGACACATGACGCATGACGCGACAAAAGATTCATAGACAAAGATGACATGTGCCAGGTGCTCATAGGCTTATCCCGCATTTCTAACACATGACGAGACAAAAGATTCAGAGACAGAGATGGCTGCTTGCGATGTTGAAAGATAACCGCCGTTGTATGCATTTACAATTACGTGAATCAAACACCAACGTCGTCCTAGTTCCTTTAGACGTCGTCAAATTGTTGAGCACCGACGTTGTTTAAGATTTACAATTTCGCTTTGTATGAATACACCATCATCTTTAAGACTTAAAACATCAATTGGTTTGTATAACTGACGTGGATTAAATTTACAATGTCTGTTTCCACGTTATTACTAACTTTGTTTACATTTACAACGTCATTTTTTTTTAATTTACCGTCGTTGTAGTGATTTAAGACTTCCTTTTGTTGGTGTGAACGGTCGTAATTGTTAGTACAAAATATTTTAGAATTTTTAAACTGGATTATTGCTTTACTTAAAAATATATGGTAGACTTCAGTTTTATATATAAACCGTCGTGTTTTTTTTAAGTACATGTCATTTTTAGAATTTACCGTCGATGTTTTATTTCCATCTAGAATAAGACAACGGTGATTTATACCATTGAGACATGTTAACAAGAATGAGATGGTTTTTGGGAATTACATCATGTTCAAGTAATAGGCATTCATATAAACTCATAAATATCCTTAGTTGTTGATTTTCGATAATTATAAAAAAAAATTATGTACATTGTAAAAAAAAAGATTTGTCACTGATTATTTTGGATTTGCTTAGTGACAAATTCTGCCCATTCCAGCCTGACTTCGTCAATATCTTCTTGTACATACTTAACTGTTCTTTTTTCTTGTTAAACAACAAAAGCAAACGACAAAAACTGTCGTGTTAAATAAATAAAAATGACCGTTATTAATAATTAAAACAGTCATTTTATTAATACCCAAACGACGGTTTTTCCAAAAACAGTCGTAGTAGTTTTTTATAAATAAAAAAAAAAGATATTAAATCTTAAATTTAGTTTTTTACCTTCTTCTCAAATGTTAGGGCTGGATCATGGATTATATTTCTCATGAAACGTATCACGTAGTAGCCACACTCTACATTTGTTGGTTGTCGAGGAGTGCCGTGTAGAGTTTTCCATATGGCTAATTCACGTGATTGTTTGCCTACGTGTGAGGTATACATTTTGATTGCACTGTTTCAACAACAAAAAGTGTTAATGGCAAATATTTTAGCGTACAAACACACATTAGAATGTAGTAAATCAACTTACGTATTCACTATATTTCCCAAGTCCTCGTCAACCGAGCTATTTGGCAATGAATCCATATAATATACCATCTCCTGATCTTGTCTCTCAATCGCCAACACCCAATGACCCCTACACAAAATGATCATATATAGGTTAAATAGTTAGGTGCCAAGAAAAATTATAAAGAAAATCTTGTTAAGGGGACTAACCCTGGATTATAAGGCGCTAAGAAAAATTGGTCCCCATCTGCCTTTTTCAAGTGGTCTGCTAGATGTTTTGATCTATGAAATAACATTCCAGATTGAGCGCTAACTTGTCCATGGTTGACGAGGCCAACAAGGTTTACCATATTTGCCATTTTTAAATAGTCAAATAGGTGCCTAAATATATGAAATTCAAATGAGTTTTTAAATTTTAAAGAAAGAGAATTACAAAATAAAAATTGAATTTTTAAAATTACCTCATGTATACTTTACTTTAATCACTGTGGATTCGATATCAACCATGGATGCAAGCTGTAAAATATCTTCATCTAAGATGTAGGTATCATGCTCATATCCAAACACTTCCTCTAAAATGTTAACTCTCACGGTCTCGTTCAAGGCCTTCAACTTGGTCTCGGAATATTGGCATAAGGCTAACAGAGTAGGTGGCAAGTCTAGCTTTGAGAAATCCTATTTCAAGAAATAAAGAAAGAAATATAAGATAGCTTGTAAAAAAGTAAAATAAACGACTCTAACTAAACCATCCCAACTGTCGTGGTATTAAAATATAAACAATGGTAATTTGAAAAAACTGACGTATTAAAAATGTAGACGACGGTAAAGCGAAACCATCGTTGTGTACAAGTTCTAACGTCGCAAAACTATAAAACGGTCATCTAAATAAAACGAAAAATGTAGTGAAGGCTTGTAAAACAAGTAAAACAAACTACGTAGTAAATAACTTAGACGACAATTCCTGAAAATAACTGACGTAGTCAACAACTGAGACGACTGTAAACATAAATCATTGTTATTTTCAAGTTCTAATAAAAATGCAGAATATTGTGCAGATAAAACAAGTCACTTACCACATCGGTTAAGACATTTAAAAAGCATAAAACATCAAAAGCCATTTCAAATTGTCATAAAATCGACTGCCATCTTTTGATACATAAAACAACGACGGCAAATAACCAACGTCGTTAAGACATTCAACGTCTTACCAAAATAAAATCCGACGTCTAATTAATATTTAAAAAGCATAAAAGGAAAACTTCGACAACATAGATGACGGTTTCATGAAAATAGAGACGTCTAAAGAATGGTACATGTCAAGAACTACATAAAAGCCGACGTAAAAAAATTTATCCACGTCTCTATTTGAAGGAATACCAGCGTGTATAACATAGAAACCATCGTGGTTAAAATATAATACATTCACTAAATAAAAAACTGACGTCTAAAATATATAAAAACACAAAGAAAAGAAAACTTCGACAAATGTAGACGGGGCTTACAGAAAAGAACAAATGTCTAAAGTATATTACATGTCAAAAATCATACCGTCACTAACGTAAAATGTATTAATCAAGTCGCTAAGGAGGGAAAAACTGCCTTTTTAAATATATTCCACATTTGTTTCTTGCGAGAACCGACGTTTAAATAGTTAAAAAAAAGCCCTTTGGACAAAGTTAGACGATTCTTTTTTTAAAATACTGACATCTGCAAGACTTAACATGGCACAACTTTATTGAAAATCGACGTAACAATTCCTAACCACGACTCTTGTGGTTACCCATAGATGTTAAAAATGATTTTGAATATTGCTTGAACGGCAGTTAATGTAAAATAACGGTCATAGTTAAGTTCTTTATTACATCTCAAGCATCCAATTTGTCGACATTGTTATGTCACTTACCACATCAGTTATTGTGTAGGCCTTGACGTGGTTGGCCTTTAAAAAGTCGCTTTTATAACCCTCTTTGACATGTGTATTCTCTGAGAGGTCAATTCTTTTAGCCTAACCGACGTGCAGCGGAGTTGTCACCACAGTTAATGTGACTGAGTGGCCTTTATTTCCAACTTTAAGCGACGGTAATTATTAATCAGTGGAAATAGTGTTTTCCAAAATTTGTCGTTTGGAGCACTGTCCCGTCGTGGTATTCTTTATCCTACAACGTGCATTATTTTCATGACCGTCGTTGTTGTTAATATCAATTAGCCGGGAGTAATTTAATTTTAATTACCCGACGTGTTTTCTTTTTCAAATGGCGGTTTTTATTTCTTTACGGTCTTTTGCACTATCATTCCATGTCGTTTGTAAAATACGACGTTGGTTATGTTTTAGACGTATATTTTTACCATTTTTTAACTAGATCGTCACATTTTACACCTTTAAACTAGTATTTTTAATTTGTTGTGCCCAAAGCCTGCATAATGAAAATGTGATCAAAATTAAAATGAGATAAATATGCGGTGCAAAACTCTACAGCTTTCAGTTATATACCGCTTAGCAATGCAACCTTCGGGACGAGTACGGTTCTGAACACACCCCTTTAGCACTTTCGTATATCTTTCTAACGGATACATCCAATTAAAATAAGCTGGCCCACATAGATGAACTTTTCTGACAAGATGTATTACTAGATGAACCATGATATCAAAGAATGAAGGGGGAAAGTATTTCTCAAGCAAACACAAAGTAACTACTACATCTTCTTCCAAATTATCTAACTTGGAAACATCTGCCGTCTTTGCACATATAGCATAGAAGAAGCACAGTTGAGTTATTGCATACCTTGTAGGCTTCTTCAAAACAGATTGAGTTGTCACAGGGAGCAATTATTGCATAAAGGTATGACAATCATGAGATTTAAGGCCAAGAAGTCTTGAATCTTTTAAGAATACAAGATTTTTTATATTTGAAGAATAACCTTCAGGGACCTTCATACCATATAAAGAATTGCAAACCGCTCTCTTCTTTACTCTTGACAAATTTCAAGGTCCTGGAGACAAGCGAGTACGTCTTTCTCTATACTGGGTTGTAAATTAGTTTTGAACCCTATGCTCAATAAATCTAACCAAGCAGCAATCCCATCTTTATTTTTTCCAGGGATCTCCAGCAATGTACCAATGATACTATTCCAAATATTCTTCTCAATGTCCATAACATCTAGGACATGCCTCATAGGAAGGTATTTACAATACTCGAGATCAAAGAATTTTGATTTTTTCTTCCAACAAACTCTGTCACCATCGTTCTCACCAACACTTCTCCCATTTTTCGAGCCCTGTTTGTAATTAATACCTTCAACCATCTGCAGCACTTCTTCTCCGGTTAATGGCTCGGGAGGCGTGCCATATTCAGGTTTCCAATTAAAAGTTGCACACTGCCTACGATATGGATGATTGATTGGTAACCATTTACTATGCCAAATGTAACAAATTTTGTGGCCATTTTTCAGCATGTGACCAGGTGTATCATCACTGCATATTGGACAAGATTTATATCATTTAACAACACAAACAAATAAGTTCCCATAGGTTGGAAAATCATTAATGATCCACATTAATACATCTGTGAGTGTAAAATATTCTACTGTGTGTGCATCATACACTCCTATAATCTCATCCACAGAGATATTAAATCATCAATCAAAGGCTCTAAATAGACGTCTATATCATTTTCGAGTTGTTTAGGAACGGAAATCAATAAAGTCAACATCATGAACTTCCGTTTCATGCATAGCCATGGTGGGAGATTATATAATTAAGATAACTGGCCAACAACTGTATCTGCTACTTAAAGAACTGCAAAGATTGAATCCATCAGATGAGAAGCCAATCTCAAGTTTCTTGGCTCTTTACCAAACTCGGGCCATTATCATCAACAAGTTTCCAAGACGGGGAATCTGCTAGATGGGGCATATGACCGTCAACTGATTTTCTATCAGCATGCCAAGTCAAACTCATAGCTGTCTTACGTGATTGAAACATCATTTTAAACCTTGGAATTGACGGAAAATACCAGACCACATTCGCTGACGCCCTCTTTCAAGATTGAATCTTTGCCTTCCTTACACCTTGAGATACCACAAGTAGGACAATTAATTGAATCTTCATAATCCTTCCTATACAAGATGCAGTCATTGGGGTATGCATGGATTTTCTCATAACTCATCCCCAAAGCAGACACCGTTTTTTTTGCCTTGTACATAGAGGAAGGTAGTGTATTTCCTTATGGAAGCAAATCTCCTTGAGGTATCAATAATTCTGTAAAACAAACATCACTGATCCCATCTTTTGCTTTCAAATTATATAATTTCACCAAAGTCGACAACTTCATGTACTTACTGCAACCAGGGTACAAGGGTTGATCTCCATCCCCAATCATATTGGTAAACTCATAAGGATCATATCCAATATCGCCTAAATCATTATCATCCATCCCTAACCAATCTCAGCTTATTTTGCTCATCTTCTTCCATATTTCTACTAGCGTTAGTAGTCCATTCCCAAGGTTCTCCGTGCCATGTCCAAATCTTATAGCTTTGGTCAATTCCATTAAAGTATAAGTGGTCCCTTATTATTCCAACCCCAAACAATCAAATATTCCCGCATTTAACACATGGACAATGAATATGAGTTGTATTTCCAAGATTTTCTATAGCAAAATTCAAAAGTCCTTCCACCCCTAAATCATATGCCTTCGATCTTCTACCTGCATGCATCCATGACTTATCCATCTCCCACACTATACAATCATATATATAATAAAGTGAACAGACCAGCAATGGCACACCATTATGTTCACATAGCTGAGAATAAATTGAAAAAAACAAAACAAAACAAGAATCAGACGACGATATTTACAAAAAATTATAGTAGTATAGCAATTCAGACGACAGTACCTCAAATCACCGTCATCTTTAGGCTACCCAAACCTGAAATTTGTAGTGCTTTTTGAAGAACAATGTTCTGGGTTCATGTAGACTAAAGACGACGATTATTGGGGATATCGTCGTCTTTAGGCTACCTAAACCCAGAATTTAATGAACCGTTGTCTTTTGGCTACCAAATAAAAAAAGTCAAACGACAGGAGTAAATGAACAACCAACATATAATGAAAATTTAGACGACGGTTTGGTCCATCAACCGTCGTCTTGGGTTACAAAAACCCGCAGCTTAAATCTCCCATTCCCAATCATTTCCCAGGAACCTATGGCCAACCAAACATATAAGAACCCATAACAGAGAGTTATTATGACAGGCATGCAAACACCAAAACATATTAAAAACCCAAAGCTCCCATAACATATATTAAGAACCCATAGCTCCCAAAACATATATTAAGAATCCATAGCTCCCAAAACATATATTAAAGAATCCATAGCTCCCAAAATATATATTAAGAACTCATAGCTACCAAAACCAACGAAATCATTTATTGATTTAAGAAGCCATGCAATATCATTAAATAAAGAGATTAGGGTATGTACTTACATGGATATTGAGAGAGAGCTCAGAGAATATCACCAATGCTTGAGAGAGAGCTCAAAGAATATAACCAATGCTTTGAGAAAGAGCGAAAACTTGAAGACAAATTTATGTTGAAGAGAGAGAACGAAATATTTTAGGGTTAAGGGGAATTCTGAAAATTTTTGATCGCGGAGAAATTTTTTTACTCGAGGACAACATTATGCATACACTTTACAAGTTTATGGAACGTTGATGTCCAAAGCATTGTGATATGATTCCTTAATATTATAAATCATAGTGTTACAAGATTATGGATACACTTAGAAGTTTATGGAATGTTGAGGTCTAAAACATGGTAAAAAAATGTCCTTAATATTGCAAACCTTTGTGTTTACAAGAATAAGGACCACATTTACCTATGTAAGGTCCACCTTTACTTTTGAAATTACCATACTTGGGGATAGTAATTGCATAAATGAAGTGCTTATTGGACTGCAATTGCATTTTGTGTACAAAAGATGTGGAACCCTATTGGATAGTACAATAGATCGATCTTAATCAATTTTTAACTCTAGTCCATTTGGTGATTAAAAAATTTTAGGTAAGTTTTTATTTGAACCCAATTATTTTATAAGTAAACTCAACCAAGTAGACATGCCAATGGATCGGATTTTGATATGAATCCAATTCAAATTCGATGTAATTAATAGGAGATGGATTGGACTTCTCAATTTGATAATCTGATTACAATTCGAATCCGATATGGATACGTATATGAATTATAGTTGATCCGATCCGATAATAATTTGATTTGACTTGGTATGAATTATAATTTAGTTTCTCTATGAATTATAATTTAGTTCTTCTAGGATTTATATTAATATTTTATATGTGTAAATGAGTAATTTTAGTTTTATTTGCACTAATAATAAACTTAAAACTAATTTTTTTTTATAAAATATCAAAAATTTATATAAAAAGTAGATAAATACAATAAAAGAACGAGACTACTAATGAAATTTTGAATTTTTGTATGTCACAAAATAAATCATATAATAATCCAATCTGATCTGAATCCGATGCATAACGGATATGGATTGATAGGTTCAATTTAATAGTCCAAATATGATCCGAATCAGATTATTCGATTATAAATGAATTCGTACTTAGATCGAGATATATCTTATTCGAATCTAACTCATTTACATGTCTACAACTAATGTTTCTTTTATTCCCAAAAAAAAAAGGGTGTTTGTTTTTATAAAAAATTAAAAAAAAAATTGCAATTTCGTTCATTAATTTAAAAACAAAAGTGAAAAAAAAAAAAAAAAAAACCACAACACCATTGGACTGTGAACAGTTACAGTGGCATTCTATTTATTTGTCTTAAGTTCTTTTAGTTTTTTTTTTTTTTAATTTCTAGGTAATCAAAATAATTATTTTATACCCAGCAAATTTGTAGTTATTATTGTTTGTGGTTATGACTTAACAAAAAAAATAATAATAATAATTATTTCGTTGATTGGATTTATATAAAGTTTTAAAATTTGATTGGGTTTGTTGGGTTAAGATTGCTTAATCTAAAAATTGAATAAGACAAAAAAAAAAAAATTTGAATAAGACAGTTTCTTTCCCATAAAAAAAAAAAAAAAAAAAAAAAAAAGATTAAATATTAAGAAAAGCTTGGGAATCGGGCAACTTGAACAACAGGTTTCAAATTTTTTTTTTAAATGTAGGTGTATGGGTACACAAGGATGTAACCTTAGTAAAGTCAAACTAGGAAACAAGATAAAAACATAATTACATAATATCTGTACAAAAAGGAAAGAAATATAATCCTAATAAACAAGGAAATAAATATCCTAATTAAGCTAGGATCTCGCTAACACTCCTCCTCAAATTGGAGCAAAGATGTCATGCATGCCCAACTTGTCAAACGAGTTGAGAAAGACCGTAGTAGACACAGCTTTCGTAAAAACTTCTGCCAGTTGATACTCAGATGATATAAACGGAAAAGAAATAATTTCAGCATCCAACTTTTCTTTAACAAAATGTCGATCAACCTCCACGTGCTTTGTACGATCATGTTGCACAGGATTATGCTCAATTGCAATTGCAGCTTTATTATCACAATACAAATCCATGGGTTTCTGGGGTCCAAACCCAAGATCTCTCAATAATCTTCTCAACCATAGTAACTCACACACACCTTGAACCATCCCACGGTGCTCGGCCTCGGCACTAGACCTAGACACCACTTTTGCTTTTTGCTCCTCTAAGTAACAAGATTACCACCAACAAATGTGAAATACCTAGACATAGAACGTCTATCAGTGACTGAACCAGCCCAATCAGCATACATATACCCTTCCACATCTGTATGACCATACTTGCAAAACATTAACCCTTTTCTAGGAGTTACTTTCAGATACCTCAATATGCGCATCATAGCACCCATATGATCTTCACTAGGAGAATGCATAAACTGACTCACTACACTCACTATATATGCAATATCAAGACGTGTATGAGATAAATAAATCAATTTCCCCACAAGTCGTTGATAACGCTCTTTATCTGTAGGGACTTGATCAGGATACAACCCCAACTTATGATTCTGTTCACTAGGGGTATCAATTGGTTTACAATCTAACATTCCAGTCTCTGCAAGTAAATCCAAAATATACTTTCTTTGAGACAGAAAGATACCATGTTTAGATCTGGCAACTTCAATCCCAAGAAAGTACTTCAAATCACCCAATGACTTCATCTCAAACTCGGAAGCCAGATACTTCTGAAGATTTTGCATTTCTGCCTGATCATCTCCAGTCACAATCATATCATCAACATAAATAATTAAAGCTGTCAATTTACCTTTATGACGCTTTAGAAACAAAGTATGGTCTGAGTTACTCTGCACATACCCAAATTTCTTCATAGATGCTGCAAATCTCCCAAACCACGCTCTTGGAGACTGCTTCAATCCATATAAAGACTTCCGCAACTTACACACAACACCCTCCTTAGAGGTTACAGAATACCAGGAGGGAGATCCATGTAAATCTCCTCCTTGAGGTCACCATGTAGAAATGCATTTTTGACATCGAATTGTAATAAGGGCCAGTCGCAGTTAGTAGCCAGGGACAATAGTACACGCACAGTATTGAGCTTTGCCACTGGAGCAAAGGTCTCCAAATAATCCACTCCATAGGTCTGAGTATAACCATTTGCTACCAATCTAGCCTTGTAACGGTCAATGGAACCATCAGCTTTATGCTTCAAAGTAAAAACCCATCTGCATCCAACAGCTTTCTTCCCTCGTGGCAAATGAACTAAATCCCATGTTTTATTCTTGTTCAAGGTATCCATTTCAACATTCATGGCATCCATCCATTCAGAGTTAGATAAAGCATCATGCAGCTTAGTTGGCACACATACACTAGATAATTGACACAAATATGATGCATATGACTTAGACAAACGATGAGTTAACACACAATGGCTAATGGGATATTTAGACTTGGCATGTATATCAGGAGAATATTGTACTTTAGATTTCCCACGAGTGGTTCGTGGGGGTAATTGATAAGTTGACACAGATAGATCATTAGAAATTACCTCACTTGATTCACTATCACGAGTAGATTGGGGCACTGGCAAGGCAAAGGGGGGTATTGCATCAAACTCATCCATACAAGAATCACTGTCATTATTTTCAGATACAGGCGACTGGTCACTTGCTTCAGTGTGACCGGTCGTTTCGACACCGAGATCACCTGCTTTTTTTCCAAATATGGGCGACTAGTCGAGTTCTAAGAAGATCAATCATTTTTTCACAGGGACCACAAGTTTCATCTTCATATATGGGCGACCGATCTCTTGCTTCAGTGCGACAAGTCGTTTCCTTCCTAAAAGCAGTATCTTCAAACACATCATTCTCAAATCCAAGACTCTCCAATTCGCTCCCCTTCTCCCTCTGAATTGGAGAGGAATGAGAGACATAATAGGGTACTTCTTCATGGAAAGTCACGTCCAAAGTAATATGCACCTTCTGGGTAGGTGGATGATAGCACTTATAACATTTATGAGTAAAAGAGTAACCAATAAAAACACATCGCAGAGCACAAGGATCAAGTTTACTCCGTTGATGAGAGTAGACATGAACATAGGCAATATACCCAAAAACTTTAAGAAGCAACTTGGAGACTGAGACAAGGGAAACATGGTCACCAAACACATCATGTGGAGTCTTGAAATCAAAAACCCGGCTAGGAGTACGATTAATCAAATATGCAGCAGATAAAACAGCATGCCCCCAAAGATGATGGGGAACAGACATATCCAATATAAGGGAGCGGGCAAGTTCAAGTAACTGACGATTCTTGCGTTCAGACACACCATTCTACTGAGGAGTAATAGGGTTGTTGTTTGGTGAATAATACCTTGAGCAAGGAAGAAAGATGTCAAAGTGTTATTCACATATTCGCCTCTGTTATCAGTCCGGAATACTTTGATCCGAGCATGAAACTGAGTAGACACCATAGTACGAAACTCTAGAAGGATGGAAGAAACATCATGTTTATTTTTCAACAAGAAAACCCAAGTGAGTCGGGTACAATCATCAATAAATGTGACGAACCAACGAAATTCGTTCGAAGTAACACGAGCCGGACCCCACACATCATAATGCACTAAATCAAAAGGCTTTGCAGCTTTACTGTCACTCAAAGGAAATACAGTGCGATGACTCTTGGCCAAAATACATGTCTCACACTTAAAACCGGACTCATCACAAGAGCTGAAACAGACGCTTAAGGTAGCCAAATGATGGGTGTCCCAAGCGACGATGCCATAACCAAATTTCTTGTTTGTCTTTGACACTGCAACTTTGAACAGTATTAACGACACGAGCACAAACTGGTGCAGAAGGTAATGTCAAATAATATAACCCCCCTATCCGTTTACCATGCCCAATCGTCTCGTGAGTCTTGAGATCCTGAAAAGAGCAATGCGTAGGATAGAAAGTAGCAGAAGCATTAAGTGTATCAAGTAATCGATCAACAGAGAACAAGTTACAATGGATATTGGGAACTAGTAACGCACGAGATAAGGACAGAGTAGGAGTGAGAGAGATTGTGCCCTCACCAATAATTGGAAAGGGCAAGCCATTAGCACTAGTTATGTATGGGTCACGGGTGTTACTAGACAACTCATCAAAAAAATTAGCATCATAAGTCATCTGATCAGAAGCACCAATGTCAATTATCCAAGTATTAGAGCCAGTACCTGGAATAGAATTAGAAACACACAAATTTGCAGAGGCAGCAGCAACAGCACCAACAATGGAGTTATCACCCATGATTGCAGCAGAAATTCAACAGATCATGGCAGAGTATACAACGGAACACAGTAGAGGCACAAATACGGCAGATGCAAAAAGACATGTACGAACACAGCAGAGTACACAGCGGAACACAGCAAAGGCACAAATACAGCAGATGCACGTACACATGAATGGCACGAACACAGTAAAGGCACGAACACGACAACACAACACACAAACCTAGGAGGGCGCACATGACATTGGTAGAGAAAAAAAAATGAGGATAGAATACGGGTACGCACAATACACAGGTCACCAGAAAAGTTGGCTCTGATGACAAGTCAAACAATATGGATACAATATTTTTCAGGTTATATTTTATTCTCCAAAAAAAGGTATTTATAGTACAAGGATGTAACCATTACTACATTTTAGTCTTTGCGCGACGAATAACAAAACGTCGCGCAAAGTCTCATTTTGTCGCACTAACTTCAGCGCGACAAACAATTCGTCGCGCATATTCTGTCGCGCGAAGATCGTGAAGAAAGCCTTTGCGCGACCAGGTATAACCATTCGTCGCGCAAAACTGTGCGACGGGTAAACCATCGTTGCACCAACGGTATGGAGACGAAACAACTGTTCGTCGCATAAAATTTGCGCAAAATAATTCGTCGCGCAAAACGTGTTCCGGAGACGTAGATCTTCGCCGCAGAACCATTCGCGCGATGAGAAAGCTTTCGTCACTCATATATTTGCGCGACGAAAATCTCTGTCGTCGCGCCATATGAAGGCGCGATAACATGTTTGCGAGACGTATGTATTCGTCGCGCAAGAATTAAAAGTAATAAAAAAGTTGATTTTTTTTATTTTTTTTGTTACATGCGGGTTTGCGCGACGAAATATTTGCCGTCGCGCAAACATAATATTACAATTTTTTTTTAAATTTTTTTTTAATAAAATTGGTTTTTTTTATTGATTAAACAATGAAATTGCAATAAAAATAAATTAGAATAAAATTTTGTTATAAAAATAAAATAAATGTATTACAAATAAAATAAATGTTTATGATGAAAATAAATACACTAATCAAATAATGAATCAAAATCAACCGAGTCGTCGCCAGTATGCGGCTCGGAGGTCGGGGCGTTCACCGGGGCAGTGATTTGGTGGGGATGCTCGGGATGGACGGGCTCGGAGGTCGGCGCATCAAAATGCGGGACTGGAATGCCGGACTGTGCGAGGGACTGCAGAATGACCGACAACTTGTTCTCAAGAGTGGCTACCTGTGCTGTCAAAGCAATGACCTGACTGTTTGACTGCGCCGATGAACGAGGTCTAGGTTCCCTCCGCCGGGCATTCCCCATCCCTCGACAATATGTCCCCGGCCTCCTCCCGAGAGTCTGATCCAACGTCTCCGCCAAGATCTGGAGTCTCGGGAGGAAGCTGGGAGGCGGACTCCTGAAGAACCAACTGGCTCCTCTCCACCATCGCCGTCTGTTGAACATAACATAAAATATAAATTAAAACATGCATATAAATTGAATGCGTAACATGAGAATTAAAATTAAATAATACTTACATGAAGGGACTCGGCCAACTCATTCCCGGGTCGAACATAAACGTCACCAAAGGCGTCGATCTCTGGGAACTTGGACCCCTCCTAAATTGAACAAGAGAAGAAAAATATTAGTATGAAAAAAATAAATTAATAAAAATGACATTAAAAATGAAATAAAAATTTTGTGATTATTACCCGGCGCCGTGCATCCATCCTATACGAAAAGGGTCTGGAGCCGGAATGGTGGAGAAGGGTCTTCTTCTTCCTATTACCCTTATTCACTTGGGCTTTATTCTGTTATACAAAAAATGAAACGTATTAGTTAAAATATAAAAAATTAAATAATAATGAAATAAAAAAAATAAAATAAACATTAATAAGTAATAAGTAATAATTAAACAAATATAATTAAAAAATACCGCAAATTCGGGCGCTTGAAAATGAGCGCAGAGCCACTCCCAACTATCCTCCCGCCCCTCAAGCTCCTTCGGGCAACCCTCCTGAAGAGTGACTTGCGGATCATCAAAGGCCTGAAAATGGTGGTGCAAGTCGCTCTTCCACTGCTTGTACCTCTCAGCGAAGAGTCTGTTGACGTACGTCAGCGACTCTTCGTCGAGATCCTCCAAGTTATAGTTCGTCTGCAATCAATTAATTAGATACGTTAAGTAATAGAAATATACACAATTTTAAAGAAAAATAATGAAAATGTAAGGTACATACCGACAACTGGCCGCGAACCTCCGCCTTGATCTCGTCGGGCATGACCCTCCAAGACTTCCATTGCATCGGGCAATGGGTCCGCACGACGTGGCCAATGTCGTGGGCCAAGGAGCTATGCATCTCCGCCGTCGGTGCAGCCCGATGGCGCTCGTCGTATCCGATGCTAATACGACTGTTGGTCACCCGGGTGACCTTCGCCGTCTTCAGCTGACGACACGGTCCCCGAGTGTTCTTCTTCGCTGCAAAGAAATAAGGTATTAATGTTAAATAAAAAAAACATTGTCAAATTTCAATATAAAATTAACAATACAAAAGTGTAGTTATACCTGGCTGTGATCCCGAGGCACCAGTACCGTCGGTCGATTTCGTGTCGATGGTGTCGGTGGGCCGGTGCCGCCGCCTAGCACTAGCTGGCTGCGCGACGGATGACGCAGGCGCCTGGGACGCCCGGGACCAACCACCACGTGGTCCAGCAAAGCTGGAGCAGTGGCAGCAGATGCCGACTGAGCCGGGGGATCCGAACTCGGTGCAGTCGTCATCGACCTACCACGCCTAATCAAGTCTGACATCTGCACATATAATTTCATTCAGAATTTAAACTAATTAATTAAAAGCATAGCATGACCTAGGGTTTGGAATTTCGGAGTATCCGGGACTCCGATCAACGATCGGTCGAATCCTAAACGATCCTAGAAACACAAAGGTACAACTACGTGAGTTTCAGTTCGATCCAACGGTCCGAACATATCAAACCTGGAAATCGCACAATAGGCGAAATCCGATCAAGACTCAAACGGCAACCAAATTCAAATCCGAGCAAACCTACGCGCTCGTGACAAACAGGGGATTGCTCTGGGACCCAATGCCCCACTGCCACAGTATCCCACCCGCCACCACACGCGCCGGCAGCGCGTGGGTGTCCAAAGCGATAAAATTCACCGGAAAATTCTAAAAACTAAGGGCCAAGGTTCCTACCCTAGGTTGAAAACATTAATTGGAGCCACTTTTGTTCTCGGACCTACCCCGAAAAATGGCCGGAAGTGGCCGGATTTGACATTCCCAAACC
>NC_047650.1:14048457-14078024 GCF_902201215.1 Prunus dulcis | reverse complement strand
GCCGACCCATTCCTTTTTCAACATCATTTGGGAGTGAGGGGGACTCCGATGATCCATTAGAGGCAATACATGCAGTCAGTGCCAAGCTGGATTATAATTCCAGACTGATCAATTCATGGCACGAGAAATGTGTTGAAGACGAGGCAATTTTGGCTGATATTAACATTAGAGTGAACAAAGCGTTCTCCCAAAAGAACAAGTACTTGAAGCTGAGTCATAAAAGGAAGCTGAAAGCTGAGGAGTTGGATACAGTAATGAATGATGAAATGAAAGGTTGTTTGATGAACCATATGCGAGGCGAAGAGCACCATAGTGAACTGGAGTTGGCATTCAACGAAGGATTCGACAAATTCCGAGCATTTGTGGCAACAACTCATACAAGTTATGATTGGAACTATGTGTCCCCGGATGCTGTGAGAGAGATACTAGACGATGGGGGTGACATGAATGAGCATAACCACGTCAAAGCTGCTCGGAAGAAGCCGACCGATCCGAGTAAGTGATTGCAGCTACCGCTGTTCGGTTGGTTGAGGGTGACCGTGGTATTGCACATATACTCCCTTAATGTCATTATCTAATTTAAAATAACACAAATATCAGTTTCATTTGCTTCATATATAATTATTGGGACTATGTATTGCAAGTCATCATGTGTTATAATGTCTAACATTCTATTTTGAAAATATGGACATATTATTCAATAAGCAGTCAATATCACAGCAAGCAGGGAATCAGTAAATGCTCCATATCATGTCGATTTACATTCAAGAGCTGGCGTAGTAATGTGTTCAAAAAAAACTGACATGTGAGTCATAAGTAACATAACATGTGCTATACATTGTTTAGTGAATGGTTTATGGTATATATATATATAATAAAATTCCAAATATTGCTGAAGATTTATTTGGTCTATATCACTAGGGATATGAGTGGCCATAAGCATGTGAGACCTGCTAAGAAGAAGCTGACGAGTACGACCGAGTGATTGTGGCTACCGTTGTTCGGTTGGTTGGGGAGATCGTGGTATTGCTAAGAGGGAGCACATAATATGTTTTGCAATCAAATGTTCTTTTATGTGTGGAATTATGAGTATTTATGTAAGTTAGTGTACCCTTTAATATTTGTCATTCAGTATCGAAATGTAATTGGCTGCAATGTTATGTTTCTTTTTTACACGCTGCTTTCTATTTGCTCTGTTCCAACAAAGTGCTTAAAGTATCCTTCAGTTACAAAAGTGTACAAAATCGTGCCCTTATTAACCAGTTGGAAAAAGTGGCTACTGCTGGAAATGATTACTGGTTATGGAAACAACAGAGTAACTGCTGGAAATGCTGCATTAGCCTGAGGATTTGAAAAATGAATCTCTGTTAAAGCATAATTCACCCTAAACTGGCCTTTTTACATGGTAAAAGTCATTGCTTCTTCACATAACTCAAAATTTCATACTTTATCAAATGTCTTTGAAAATTTATAAATAGGGAGAAGATGTAAAATTAACATGTCTCCAAATTTCATGGACGAATGAAACCAAGCAAATTTTCATTTCAATTACCACTGGACATAGTAAGAGCTCATCGGTGGACATGAACAAAAACACAATAATATTCAAAAACTGAATCTATTAAACTCAATCATGTCATTAATCTTCATAACAACCACATTTCGTCTAATACAAATATAAATCATTCACTTGGTCCGTGCATCCTGTCAAAATCGTCGAATAATGGGTCACTACGATGTATTGGAGTTGATTCGTTGTTGTTCGACGGTGATGTCCTGCATAAACATCAAACACAAGCACATCAAAATTTTACCTATTCAAATTTTAGATGCTATTACAAATAGTGTTAGCATCTTACGGTGTGTTCAAGGCTGGGCATTGTCTTCTATCATGACCAATGTGTCCACACTCCCGACAGTGTCTAATCCCTCGCTTCATTGCCTTTTCCTTTGCTCCCGTTACTCCTTTCGACCTTCCTTTGCACCTCACTCTCTTAGGGTCTTTCATATATTGTGTTTGAGAGCTGGACCCTCCAACTTCGTTATTACTTGGTCCATCCTTCAGCAACTTCAACTTCACCTGCAAACTTTTTAGAGTCTCTGACAGTACCTCACATCCTTCTTCACTCATTAATGCATCCTCAACCACATCTGAAGCAAGTCGAGACATTGTACTCCGCTTTATTAGAAGGCCAGGATCTACACAGTCTTTAATTTCTTTGCCATTTGCATCGACACCAATCCACATTTCGCAGTTTTCTTCCACCTCTTCAAAATATATTTTTCGGGCATATATTCAATCTGGTCCCTTCTGAACAATGCTAGGATGTGCTTGCAAATAATTCCAACAAATTCAAATCTTTTGCAGCTACACGATGCGTGGTCAGAATCTTTGACATATACGACTTCTGCCACTCTTGTTTCCCAATTTTTCCTTTCGCTCACGTTAAAGACAACTTTACAAGCATCCTCTGTTTTGAGCTCTAGGAAACATGCTGTACTTTCTATTAGTTCTTGCTCAAACTTTTGAAACATTGTCCTTGTGTACAAGGTAGCCATTTGTTTGTTCATTGGCATCGGTAGAAGACATTGAGCCACTTCAAATGCATCTACGTGATCAACAACTAACTCTTTTTCACGTTGATGAGAAAGTGCCCTCTCAAATCGTATTATGAAATCCATCAACGAATTTCTCCTTGATATGTATTGCTTGAAAAAACCATGAGAACCTTCCGCTCTTTGGCTGCTTGACATTCCAGCGGCAAAAAATTGTCGGCGTAGGCTGGAACCCAAGATTCCCTTAAATCAAACATTGAACTTAGCCATGGATGGTCAGTCAAACCAGCCTTTGTAACCACAATATTCCATTTTGCATCAAACTCATCCTTATTGTCAGTATCCCATATGGCTTTCTGAAATTCACGCCAATACTCATTATAAGCGTCACGTGGTAACTTAACAGAGAACTTTGATGTGATGTGCCATATGCAAAGTCGATGAAATGTAGTCGGGAAGGCTATTGAAATCGCTATGGCCATTGCCGCATCTTGATCTGTAATGATCGTTTTAGGTTCCCCCCCTGGCATGGCTTTCTTAAACTCCTCAAACATCCAAACAAACGACTCAGTCGTTTCCTTACTCAAAAATGCGCATGCTAAAACAATTGTCTGACCATGGTTATTAACTCCCAACATTGGTGCAAATGTCAAGTCGTATCGATTCGTGTTGAATGTGGTATCGAATACAACAACATCTCCATAAAACCCATACGCCCGTCTAGAAGTTGCATCTGCCCAAAAACATCGACTAAACCTGTCATGGCCATCTCCCTCAATCTTGAAATAAAAAGCCTCATTCTTTTTCTGTTCAGCCATAAAATACTCGGTCACTAGTTCAACATCGTGGTTCCTCAACTTCCCATTCACACTACATTCAAGATTGTAGATATCTTTTTTGATAAAACCAATTTTATCCATTCCTCCGGATTGCACCTCAAAAATACTTACCTTCTGATGAATGGGAATATTAACTGAACCCAACTGTTTTGTGAGTACTTTTGTAGAATCTGAAATATGACGGTGTGATCTCAATAAATGCATTCTTTCTGAGGGTGTCATCTTATGATTGTGTCCCTCTGCAAAAAGAGATATGGTATACTTCTTGCTCCCATTTGTCTTCACAACCACAATCTTAGCTTTGCAATTGCATCTACTTATTCCCCGTTGTCTTTTTCTCTCTCGAGTTTCATCCCTCCTGTATGCACCTTGTTTGCAACATACAAATTCTTTCCTCAAAATCTCTTTCTTATTTTTCCCCCAAAAGCTGGAATGAAGTCGAATACCAAAGCCAGCTAAGAATGCATATCTATTATAGAAATTGTAAACGAGGTCAAGCGAGTCAAACATCATCCCAACTGCTGGTGTTTCCTCATTTCTTACTTCAGGAATATAAACCCTCCCATTAGCTGTTGCACATTCATCACTGTCTGAGCCCCCAGACATTTTATCTAACTATATTATTGATCCACTTCTATAGTCCTGCATAGCAATTATTCATTCATTAATCAGTCATTACTGCATCACAACATATCAATGCATTCCACTTACACAAAACATTGCCCAAATTGACACAAAATACGCATAGCCTAACTTCCAATTACACAAAACGCAGCAAAATTTCATAAGTTACGTCATCTCTTGTCAAATAATCTGTTCAAAATAACATTAGAACCAATATGTTCAACTAAGAACACAAATGTAATTCAAACCACCAATTCCAGAACTTCACCCAATATCCTCTCAAATGCTTACTCCTAATGTCATTAAGCCTAAGTTTAGGTTCTTTTACCTACATTTCATGATTTTGCACCCCGACCAACAACAATGAACTAAGTATATTGAATATTCATAAGGAAATGACACATTATTGATTCCAAAAATGACGCATTATTGATGCCACAAATGACGAATTTCCCACCCTCACAAAAAATAAACCAAACCCAATAAAATCAATCTAGCAAGTGAACTTACCTCTCAAAATCAATCGGGACCTCTGAAGTCAGTCAGCTGGAAAGAATGTGGTGGACATTAGAGAAGACTCTTTGGTATTTGAGACTCCATCTCTACCAAAATCGAGGAACAACTGCTGCTGTGGCTTCTAGCTACAAACAGAGAGATATGCTACTTTGCTTTCATCTGGAATCTTGTCAGCTGAATGAAAAAGAGAAGGGGCTTTCACTTGAGCCATAGAATCAAAACAGGGCAACAGCTAGGTAAGAGACATTCTTCGTAATACCCAGGTTACCATAGATCGCAGGCCTCCCAACGAGCTACTGACAGTCGAGTGACTATACGATTTGGGAGATTTGGATCCTTCTAATTGTGGGTTTGCTTTTCATTCAAAAAGAGAGGATTGTGTTCTTCAGTTTTTCACAGAGAGGGAAAGAGGGGAAAAACTGAAGTTGGGTTTCTAACGGGTTAGATTTCAACCCGTTTCTACATGCACCCTCTTTTAAAAACTCACCGTTGGATGAAATCCAACGGCTCTTACATACCCCTCACAAACACCCCTTATAACTTCCCACTCACTATAGACTCTCCCGGAGAATAAAGCCTCGTCCTGTCCCCAATGGACAGGTACAATTAATCAAATTATGAAGACCAAAATACCCCCCATGTGCTCCCACTATAGAAAGGGCACCCTATCCGCTACAGGGTAGGAATACTTTTTGTTACCACAACGATCAACTCTTTTTTTTTTTGGGCCTAGCAATCCTGATCTACGGCCCATTAGAATTTACATAGTTTAACTTTGTTTTTGGAACAATTACATAATGTCTAGACTTGAATCTTGACGTCGACCAAAAAAAAAAAAAAAAAACTTGATTCTTGACAATTTTTTATTTTATAAGAAGCTCTTAAATTGTATTAATTAAGAAAATATTACATCATCGTTTAAAATAGAACACAATCAAACATGACCATCTTCCATCCAAACAGCTAACTCGAAACAAGAGAAAGTAAACTTTGCCAGTACATGTACATGCGATTACAAGAACGGGGCTAATATTGGCACACAATGTTGGTAAACTGATTCAAAAAAAGAGAACAAATGTCCTCAAACAACACACCTTCATCGACCAAATTTTGATTTTTTGTTTTGTTTGTTGAGTTACATAAGTTTAAACTAACTTATGTTAAACTAAAGTTTAAATCTAACTGGAAAGAAAGTTTAAAAATAAATAACAATTTTCTCCATGCCTTGACTGAAACTCTGCAACTTTTTGGAGACTTTTACTAACTTAGCTTTTGTTCTTCTTTTACTTGGTGGTTGTTGTGGGAGCATATATTTTCGCCTCCAATCAGGGCACGCCACGTGGAAAAGAAGATTATCTCTTAAATTAATTAATTAAACTAGTTTATATGGCTAATTAATTAATTGGGATAAATATCTTAATTAATATGATATTATCTTTATTTAAAGAGATAATATCATTAATTCAAATATTATCATAATAAAGAGAAGATAATATCATTTAATTCAGATATTATCTTCTTAAGAGATAATATTATTAATTCGGATATTATCAAGTCCAACTTGATTCCTACAAAACCCTAGCCCTGAGGCTCCTATAAATAGACGACCTCATTCTTCATTCAAGGTACTTCAAAAAACCTACTCCTAATACCCAAGAAAAATACCCAAAGCTCTTTCTCCCTCTCCACTCTCCATATTTTCTCCACACGGCTCTGGCCACCACACACGGCTCCGGCCGTCCGATTCACACCATACATACAACTCCGTACCCTTTGCTTAGCTATTGTTTTCCTGCAAACACTCGAACTGACTTAGGCATCGGAGGACCTTTGGCCAACACTCTCCGGATGTGGTCTATTTACTCCAATCTTTTTTACAGGAATCGAGGAAGAGAGAAGAAAGATCAAAGGTTGAAGGATCGAGAAGTGAATATTCTCCCGCGATATTATTTGCACAAACATTTGGTGCTTTCATTGAGAGCACAAGTTATACTCAACGCATGCTCAAGGAATCTGTTCCTCCTATTTTCCAATCCACCGAAGCCTTCCAAACAATCATGGTTGGAAGCAAGCGCATGATGAGCAAAACTGCCGCGATGGCTCAATTCGTGACGGCCTAAAGCTACTCCTCCCAAGATCCAGCGATCGACATGGTGGCTCAACCATCTCTCGTGGCCATGAACCCATAACAAACCCTTGTTGTTGCACCACAGCAGCCGCCCCGTGTGATTGGAACCACTGTGCCACCCGCCGGACTCGCAGTTGGGACCACTGCACCGGCCTCTGCAGCCGTTGTACCATTTCAAGGCCCCGTGGCCGAATCTAGCGACCTTCATAGCACCGCCGCCGAGCATGGTGGAACCTCACATCAAGGTGGGCTCACTACCACCGCCGACTTTGGCCCAATCTTAGAGCAACTTCAAGCATTCCCTCCATTGCCTCGATGCTCGACGCACGCTCCCGCCTACACATCCAATGAAACCCTGGCACGTGTGCAATTGGGCTCCACACATTTTTTTCCTCCCGATCCACGAAGTCAAGTAGACCTTAATCTGAGAGTTGATCAGCTAACTCAGAGAATGGACCACCAAAACAATTTGATGAGGCAATTCCTCAACCAAATAAACTTGGCTCAAAACCTTGGCCTTGGGCAACATGGCGAAGAGAGAAGGATGAACGAACGCGCCGATAGGCAGTTCGGTGGGAACCAAGCAGGTTGAGCAAGAGTAAGCATACAAGGAAATGCACAACAACACTATTAGCTCGCCGACATGTCGCAAGCATCCGCAAGCCACACTCAAAGCAGACAAAGTCTCCCATCCAGATTGAATTTAAGGACCAACGTGCACGATAGATTAGGCCTACAACTTGGCATCCGGCCTGCCTAGGCCCCCAAGGAGGTCAAACCGACAATCATCACAATGAGGATCATGAAGAAAGTAGCTCCGTTGCCCGCTCGCAGAGAAATATTTATGAAAGGCTAGGGCCCCAGGGAGGTCAACTTGATAACCCCCTTAATTAGGACAGTGAAGAAAGGCGCTCTACTACTTTCTCTCGAAGAACTAATTCTCGTCACCAAGTTACAGAAAATTCCTCGCAAACGCAGTCCACCAACACGTCGCCTAGGCAGTGCAACCGAGAAAGTCGACCCTTGCAAACCAATGAGGAAGTTAATCAGCCTCGCCCAAATCGTAAAGGTCATCAACGTGGCCGACCAGCCATGTGTGCGGAAGGCGTTGAGAAGCTTGTGAATAACCAACCTCAAGACTTAAAGATTGGAGGAAATTTCGAAGATGCACTACGCATAGAGGTAGACCAAGCAAACTCCTCACCTTTCACCACCGAAATCGAGCATGCTGCTCCCCCGAAACGATTCTCAACGCATTCTTTCACATGCTTCAAAAGGGATTCCGATCCCGAAAGCCATCTGAAGCATTTCAAGAGCCTTATGATCCTACACAAAACTGAAGACGCGCTAATGTGCAAGGTCTTTGCAATGAATTTGCGAGGAGCAGCTCTGGACTGGTTCCACACCCTGCCATCCGGGTCAATCAGTAGCTTCAAGGAGCTTACTTATGTCTTCACCAAAAAGTACACTTCTTATCAGACGATCAAGAAGAACCTTGGCTATCTGTTCAATGTGCACAAGAAGTCCGATGAATCCCTCCGAGACAACATCAAGAGGTTCAAAGCGGAGAGGGCAAACATTGTAGGATGTGATGACCAAATTGCATCCTCCGCCTTTAAGAGGTGGTTGCCAACTGAATGTGAGCTGTATCGCGAGCTGACCATCTCTCCCCCCCAAACATTGATAGAAGTCTTTGCTACAGCAGAGCACTACGCACTATGGGACGACGACCAGATCGCCGCGAAGAAGGCTGATCAAGTAGCTAAGCAGGCATGCAAAGAGAACGGCATGCGCATATCACAGCCTCATGAAGGTGCTCTAGCAATAGAGAGCTACATCAAGTTCACTATCCCGATACACCAGATCCTAGCCCAAGTAAAGGACATGCCTTGGTTGAAGAAACCATCACCTTTACAGGGAAACTTAACCAAGAAGGATACCCGTAGATACTGCAGATTCCATGAAGGGTACGGTCATTACACAAACGACTGCTTCGCCTGGAAAAGGCATCTCGAAGATCTAGTCAGAGACGGCCATTGCATGGAATTCATCTCAAGAAGGGCTATCCAGCAAATCAAAGATTGTGACGCAACTAATAATGAGCCTCTACGAAAAAAGCCATATGGATCAACACGATCCTAGCTGACTCCAAGAGCCCGGGCTGACCACTAGTGGGTAGAAGATAAAGATCAAGCAGGCTACTTTCGTCTTTCAAGCCGTTACTAGCTACCAAGTTATGTAAGACAAACCTTTCATCATCTTTCAATGGAAGGAAGTTCCAAGGTAATGGAATGCCTATCACCTCCAGGGGGACTATCCATGAAACTCTTCACCTATCAGCTGGGCTCTAAGCGGGCACCCAAGCCTCCTTCACCTTAATTGAAGACAAGTCACTTTTGATGTTACTCATGCAAGCTCATCTTTTTGTTCAATAAAGCAATGTAGTCACACAGACATCAATACAAGTGCAAGCTTTTCTTTCCAATGGAGTGTTCACAAAAGCAATTGACACGTCTCCTGACGTAGGCCAAACGGGCCACACTCAGCGACATGTCTGTGGACGTAGGCCAAACGAGCCACACTCATCGACATGTCTCCGAATGTAGGCCAAACGGGCCACTCTTATCGACACGTCTCCGGACGTAGGTCAAACAGGCCACTATCATCGATACGTCTCCGGACGTAGGCCAAATGGGTCTTACACATCGACACGTCTCCGGACGTAGGTGAAATAGGCCATTATCATCGATACGTCTCCGGACGTAGGCCAAATAGGTCATACACATCGACACGTCTCCGGACATAGGCCAAACAGGCCACTATCATCGACACATCTTCGGATGTAGGTCAAACATGCCACTCTCATCGACATGTCTCAAGATGTAAGCCAAACAGGCCATTATCATCGACACGTCTCCGGACGTAGGCCAAACGGGTCATACACATTGACACGTCTCCGGACGTAGGCCAAACAGGCCACTATCTTCGACACGTCTCCGGATGTAGGTCAAATAGGTCACACTCATTGACACGTCTTCGGACGTAGGCCAAACTGGCCACTCTCATCGACACGTCTCCAGAGTAGGCTAAACATGCCACAACTCAGAAACACTCAAGCAATTCACAAGACACTATGCGAATTGAAGTTATTAAAAAAAAAAACAACTGAAATTTCCATAGCAAAGTGATCAACCGGCCAAGTTCAAAAAAAAAGAAAATAGTTAAACAAGACCAATTATGCTAAATAGAGACTAGACTACAAAAGCTGAAAAGAAATAAATGAGTCTTCATCAACTCCGAGGCGCCAGCAGGAGATCCTTGATTTGCAGTCTCTTCCGCATCTGCTTGATCAGCCACGCTTTCAGCAGCTCCACTTGCCTGATTCGCGACATCTTCCACCACCTCTTTTTTGAAGCAGGTGAAATATTGCTTCCCTTTGTTTTTCCAAGGAAAGACTTGAGAAAAGACCAAAATCGCCAGCCTGACAAATTTGATCATCCAGCTCAGCACAAGTGGATGGACCTGACAGAAAGTTCGTCTTGAGCAAATTAGGCATGCCTGTATCCCCTGTAGGGGTGGACTTGTTCACCTTGGGATTAGACGCTGACGTTGCAAAAGAGCCCTCGGCTCGGGCATATGACTCTCTCGTCTTCTTGTCGCCGCCATCCTCAGCTCCAAATGAGTTAACGACGCTGAATCTACTTCACGCTTGAGAGCTCGTGACTCAACTGCTGGATCATGATGGTTGGGTTGATGAGAAGACCTCCCAGTTCGACATCCATCGTTTGACTGGTGCGGTCGACCGAACTTTAAAGGATAATATCTGCATCTCATTGCCTGACAGCAGGTGAACTAGATCGCCCACAGACTACTTTACAGAGCAGATCACGGTCTCCAAGCTTGTCTGTAGGAAGCTTGAGTGGAACATCCCGAATATTGCGCATATAACCAATCTACTTGCTATCTGCACCAACGAGATGTTTAACCCTAGCTGATGACGGGGGAATAGCTCCTACTTGACATCAGCCTTCCTTCTTTATGGGGTCTGGCAGAACACTCCTCCTACGCAGTCGGCAGTTCATCAGAGACTGGACCATTCTGCTTCCATCTCTCAACACCTTGGGCAGGGTGCAGACCACCAACTTTTTCCCTATAATCGCTCAGCAGCAACCAGCGGCCACCGCCGCTCTAATCGTCTTCAGCCGCCAGTCACAACATCAACTAGCCTGGTCCCACCCACTTGGTCCTCGCCGCGAAAAAGAGAAGATGAAGAAGATATTTACGTGCTCGACTTACTTTGGGATGCACGGCAACTCCTCTCTTCGACAAGCAATACAAAATTCTCCAAGATCTTTCTCAAGCTAGAAAGTAGAGAAATTAAGTTTGTGATGTGAGAAAGAGTGAAGAGAAGCCCTGTATTTATACAAGTTGGATAACCCGGGTTAAGAAGGAATCGCAAGCTCATTCCTACTGGGAATCCAACTCCAACTACAGTCAGAAGCATACACCAATTGAGAATAATATCATTAATTCGGATATTATCAAGTCCGACTTGATCCCTACGAAACCCTAGCCTTGAGGCTTTTATAAATAGACGACCTCATTCTTCATTCAAGGTACTTCAAAAAACCTACTCCTAGTACCCGAGAAAAATACCCAAAGCTCTTTCTCCCTCTCCACTCTCCATATTTTCTCTACACGGCTCCGGCCACCACACACGGCTCCGGCCGCCGGTTCACATCATACATACAACTCCGTCCCCTTTGCTTAGCTATTGTTTTCCTACAAACACTCGAACTGACTTAGGCATTGGAGGGCCTTTGGCCAACACCCCCCCGGGTGTGGTCTATTTACTCCAATCTTTTTTACAGGAATCGAGGAAGAGAGAGAAGGAAGATCGAAGGTTGAAAGATCTGGAAGCGAATATTCTCCCGCGAGATTATTTGCACAAACAGTTGTGGTGCTTATTTATGCTTTATCAGTTATTTTATAATTTTGGATGTTTTGGGTTTTATTCACATAGCTTGAGATCATGCTTAATTTTATTGATCTCATTGTTATAGTTATCAATAATGCCAAGGACACCACATTTGTGGGTTGTTGCTTTTTTATCTTGTGTTTTAGTTGTATTGTTGAAATTTATCTAGTAAAATTATATATTTGGTTTAGTGATCGAGGCAAAAAGTGAGAGACGGTGCTAGTGATAGTGTTAACATTTTGTTTGGAAGAAAACGCCAGTTTCCCTTTAATAGTTACAGTGCCATGTGTCTTCATATCATTAGTGCATATCACCACTGGTTGGTGCCATGTGGTACTCTTGTACCACTGTATAATTTCTCACTAGGAGTGGATGATAGTTTCTCACACATATATTACCAAGGTACCACGGATATGGGGGTTTGAACCTAAGACTACCAGTCTGCAAGTCAAAACCTTTTGCCATTGGAAAAGACCCTATTGGTAAGAAGTGTACAATTCTTAAATTATGTAAATCAACAAAAGATTTCACCGAAATTTCAATTCTTGGAACTCTTCACTAATACTTTTGTCGGTGCTTAATTAAACCTTTAAACTCCTTTAAATTTGTTTAAAATCTCATACACCCCTAAGAGAAGAGCTAATGGTACCTATTAGAGAACTTTTATGAATATGAACTTTTGAAATTATTTATTTGTTGTTATGTTCACATAAGTTAATGGATAAATTTGGCACCTTGTTGTTGCCCAAAGATAACAATTGTGTAAATTATTTTTGCATATGTTGCACAATCGAAAGGAAAATAGCATTAACTCATTATGAAAGAGAAATTGAAAATCTAAATCAAACAACACAGTAGATGCATATTGTAATTCAAGGAGAAGAAAATAGATTTTGTCCACTTTTGCTAACATCATAGGGAAGCCCACCACTTCCAGCAATGCTACCTCCAAATAGTCCAGGAGGAAGCCCTGAATCACTTCCATCCTTGTTACCTCCCAAAAATCTAGGAGGAAATTCTATACGACTCCCAGCACTGCCTTTGTCCGCCATGCCGCCGCTAGTAGCCAATCCAGTATCCTCGGTGCTACCTGCAATATTATTCCCATTATAAGGGAACATCCCAAACCCCATCTCAATTCCACTAGTAATGCCTCCATAATTCACCATAGACATCCCCATATCACTTCCAGCATACCGTTGACCTTCAGAGTTGTCAATTTGCATGGCCAACCCTAAATCACTTCCATCATAATTGCTGCCTCCAAAGTTCCAATTGAGCAACCCCATCTCATTTTCATGAGTTAAACTACCAAAATATGCAGTTGAAGGTACCCCTCGGTCATTTCTAACACTGCTGGTAGGGCCATTAGTGTTCCCAATTTGCTTCCCCAAATCTTTGTGCCATAACAAAGACTCAGTAAAATCGCCTTCAATTTGGCTCATGTTTTCTGATTGGTCTCCACATTCCTCAGGAGGAATTCTGACTGGATGACTAGTATTAGGTTTCTCAAAATAATCGATTCGTTTTTGAATCTCTTTCATCCTGTCCTCTAATGACAGAACCAAGTCAGTTAGATCATTATCTTCAAATGCAAGCAACGACTTACCTTTTTGAATACTTTGGTACAAGATCTCATTTGTGTTCAGCTCATTGTTCTTTTTAAAAATCTTCTTGATTTGCTCCTGCATTTTGGCTACCCTATCCTTCAGGTAAGTCTCTTGGCTCATCATCTTCTTCCACCGCTCGAGCTCCGGTATGCTTTGAAACCTTGCAACCAATTGTTCCACCAGTGGGCGATCCGGCCACACAGTAGGCTCGTCACTATCAGGGCCATAAACAATGATAAAGGCGCTAACATCGCATAAGGTGTTTATCTCACTCATTTTCTTTAACAAGCATGCCTTCCTCATTCTAAAGCTGGATTTTCTAGCAGCATCATTCACTATCCATGCAAGTTTGACCTTATTCCTAGCCATGGTTGAAGCTATAAATATTTTGGACGACCTCTCTCGATCTATTGAATTCTTCTGTACACAAATTCTAATGCTCTACACTACACCCACCAAGGGGGTATATATAGATATATTGAAGGTAGGATTTCCAAATAAATACAATTGGAGATGGTAAGTTATCCAAACACTTTTAATGTTCTATATCCCCTTAGAAGGGAGAGTATTCACTTTTACTGTATTACCATTTTATGCCATTCCAATACACCTCAATGTATTTATACTCAAGCCATATATAGCATGTTACTAAACAACGTCATTATTGTTTTTCTATCTTTGTCATTTTCTTAGTCAAACAACATAATCATGTCGAATATATTCTTCACATTTAAAAAATAATAATAATAATACAAGTCATAGTCTAAACTGTGAGGAGAAGGGGGTTTCTCATAAACACTATGCCCTATTTGGAATTTCTTTTTTTCGCCAAAAATCGGCTTCACTTTAAAGTTAAGGAGTTTAAGGTGTTTATTAAAAATAAAATATGCTGATTATTTTAAAAGCAATGGCCTCCTGAAAACAGCTTTTAAAAGCAGCCTTAGGTTTAGCTTTTAATGAATTTTTTCAATTCCCATAATACCATCATTAATTTTTAAAAATGACATCGTCTACCACTACTATCGTCACCTCCACCTCTATCACCACCACCACATCCTCCTCCACCACCTCTTTCACCACAACCACCACCACCACCACCTCCGCTACCACCTCCACGTCTATCACCAGCCCCACCCACGCCCACCACCACCACCCACATCTACCACTCCATCATCACCACCACCATCCCTACCACCACCACCACCACCACCTTACCTCCACCTCCATTACCATCACTATCACCACCACCACCACCACCACCACCACCACCTTCACCTCCACCTCTACACTACTACCACCACCACCTTCACCGCCCATCACCCAACACCTCCACCTTCACCACCTCGACCACCACCACCACAACGACCAACTCCACCTCCACCTATACCACCACCACCACATAGTTAGCACATAGCACTTTTAACATCATGTTCGTTTTAGTATTATCAATAGCTACAATAGTTTTGTATTAAAATTTACCAACAACATCATGTCCATTTTAGTCATTATCCACAGTTACAACAATTTCGTATTAAAATTTACCAAACGGTTTTGACACTGCTTTTTCTACTAACACTTTAAAAATATTGTTTACTAGACATGTAACTGCTTTACTTTACAACTCATTATTTTCAAAGCACAGAAGAAGCTTTTTTAAAAAGTCTCATGGGTTCGAACCTGAGACCACTGATTTGCAAGTCAAACCCAGTTTCAAGTTTAATACACATACTTTTTTTTTATACACATTTTTCAATAATGCATGTGAAATTCACATATTATATACATATTTTTCACATATTATTGAATAAAAGGAATATGCATTAATAAATTTTAATAAACAATAGTAAGTATTATATAATGGCCAAATTGTTCACCATATATTTTATAAATAAATAAAATTCTAAGAAATAAACGAACATATTTTAGTCGTATTTTTTGTCCCTTATTTTATTAATATGCCTCATACCAACTAAACATTCCTAAAAAATTACAAACAGGCTCTCTTCCTTGAACTTTCTCAATTCTAGATACATAATTAGGTCATGTTTGGGTATACTTTTGAAATGGTAAAACCGTTTTTAAAAAAAGAAACACACGGTTGTTGTGGTGTTTGACAAAAAACTTATATGTGCTTGGTTACAAAAGCACTCCTCGGCGCACGGTACTTGTTTGATTTGGAAGCCAAAATTCTTGAGGTGCAAATTATTCAATCTTTGAACTTATTAGGCTCTTTACAACACTAAAAATGGCACATTCGCAATTTATTTTGGCAGACGTAGGGGCTATTACTAGTTCATAATCCAAGAATTGAATTATGATGAACAAACTCAAGTGATGCTTACAATTTGAATCAATTTGATCACCATGACTATGATTTGGAATATGACAAAGATGGCGTCGCGAAAATATGGCTATGATTCAAACATTATTACTCCGATAATAATAATAATGGCCAATGTCTACAAGCTAAATAGTGGCTACAAGTCAAATTTTGAATATAGTCCGCACATAAAAAAATTCTGAATATAGTCAAAGTAATTATTCAACAAATATGATTACAAGGCAAGTTATGGTTGTGAATAAGATTTTCATCACAAAAGTAATCTTTGAGGGCAACTCTAAAGCCATATCTAAATTCCGTAATGAGATGTCTAAAACCTTTGAAGATTTGTCCAAAAACATGGAAGACGTAGCCAAATGATTGAAGTGTGTGGAAAAAGAGGACGAGGATTGTTGTAAACTTCGTCGAAGGAACAAAGGAGCACGGTCAAAACTCCATCACCCATTGAAATTGTTCATTTGATTTCAAGTTGACCGCCAACTCTTCCAATTGTTGGAAAAGAAAAAACACTGTATGAAGAAAATTTGTTGGACGAACAAAAGAGGAGGAGATCCTAGAAAACCTACACATAATTTTTTGTGAAGTCCAAAACATGGCCCAAATTGAAAATTTCATGATTAACATGGTTGTAGGTGACAATGCCAACTTGACAAAGTTGTCGTCCACTAAGTTGGTAGGGGTCATGATTGGAAAAATTGTTGTTGACGTGAGTCTAATTAATTGAGGAGATTTATTTCCTTGATTAATTAAGGGATTTACTTTCTTATTTTTTATATAATTGATAAATTATTGTACAATTAGGAGATACTTTCATAATTCTTTACTGTATTTAATTCCTTGTAAAATATACAAGTAAACTCTTATATATACCACCTTATGGAGAAGAATAAAGTTAACCTAATACATTTAAACCATATTCATATTTTAGCATGGTATCAAAGCAGTCGATCCTCGGTTGTCTCTAAATTCTCATATCAAATTTCTTCACACACAAATCCTAAATCCTCATATCAAATTTCTTCAAACACAAACCCTAAATCATATTCTTCATCTTTATCTTTCCTAAATTCAGATCAAGAATTTAGGCAGTGTCTGGGGCGACTAGTCGCTCGCATCCTGTGACTAATCATTTTTAGTCTGTGACGATTCTGAAGGAAAAAATTCTGAAATGTGAGAATGTTGGCATCGCCATCCTCCTCTTGTACAGTTGAAAAATATAAGTCATGTTTCCGGAACATAACATCCATAGAAGTATAGACCTTCTGACTAAGAGGATGATAACACCGGTACCTTTTCTGATGAGGTACATAACCGATGAAAACACATATTTTGGCGCGAGGATCCAATTTGTTGCGTTGGTGATCATATAAGTGGACAAAGACCACACAACCAAAAATCCGGGGTCCCAGATTTTAGGTAGGAGGTATTTGGATATGGTGGTGGAGAAAGACCATACTGAGGGTAGATCACATATCATCTTTAAGTTTGGGCCCACTACTGCTCATTTAGTTTTGTGCACAAACAGATTGACGTCGTCTCTGGAAATTGTCACTAATTAACCCATACTCTTACCCAACGAAGATGGACCCTCTACCACTTCCAAGATTCTTCTTGCCCAAGAGTCCGATCCTCGGCATAAAAGGCGGAGCAAGCCCCGCTCCTCAGCCTCACACACCATAATTGGATCCCATTGTCCGGCACATACCTGTCGAATGTAACCTTATGGCTCAAATAGAAACTATGAGGCAGGATATGGCAAAAATGCAAAAATGTATATACTTGTCGAATCTAACCTCATGGTAGGTAATAACGATGAGAGATACGAAGGCCATGAAGGGAAGTCGTAGCGAACGACAGCCCTTGAAAACCAAGAGTACAACGCTCACTAGAGATAGCCTTGTCGTTCAGAAAGTCGATCATATGACGAACTACCCTATACTGATCCTGCAATCCATCTCCTATTCCAGAAGATCAGGCAAATATAAGAAGAAAAGAACAAGTCCCAGCAACCTGCCTGGGGCAGGCTTCAGCTAGGCCTCGACACTGTCCCTAGGTGGATGATCGTATACACTTCTTTCTTGTTCGTTGATTACTCGACGACCCACAATACTATCATCTGCAGGCCATCGTTTACCAAAATGAGAGCCTTTGTGTTACCTCATATGCTTCTGCTCAAGTTCCCAACACACTCTGGCACCGGCCAAGTACAAGGCCATTAATTGAGCGCTCGGAAATGTTATGCATCGGCAACACAAGATTCGGCGAAAGCAACACCGAAGGTAACCTTCTTAGTCTCCACCGTCTCCAAGGACTTGCAAAACGGCAGGGCGCTAAGCGACCTGATGATGCCAGAGAAGAAGTTGTCACCCCACAAGGCTCAGACTGTTGAAGAACTTGAACACATCACCTTAACAGAAGATTACCAGGATCGGCAGCTTAGAATCGGCACTTGCCTCAGTAACACACCTCTGGCACAGTTTATGACCTTCATTAGGAACAATTTGGAAGTATTTGCGTAGTTATACAACGGCATGCCAAGAATCTCTCTCGATATCATCAACCATAAGCTCAGCATCAGTTCCTAACTTCAAACCAGTTCATTAGAAGAGATAAGCCTACGATGCCGAACAATATAAAGCTTTGAAGGACGAAGTGGATAAGTTAAAGACAATTGGCTTCATCTGAGAAGTAATATACCCAATTTGGCTCTTTAATTCGGTAATGGTGAAAAACACATCCGGGCATGGCACATGTGCCAGACTACATCAATCTCAACAGGGCTTGTCCTAAGGATAGTTTCCCCTTTCCGAGGATCGATCAACTAGTAGATGCAACAGTATGGCACGAGTTCCTTAGCTTCATGGAAGCCCACTCAAACTACAAGCAGATCTCCATACATACTGCCGATTAGGATCATATTGCCTTCATCACCGACAAAGGCTTATACTATCACAAATGCCCAAAGGTAGCAAGTAGTAGATTGTTTTGACTATCTAAGTGACCAAGCCTTCCAAGATCTGAAGGAATACTTGAGCAAAGCGCCTCTCCTACAAGAAAAAACCTCATCCTCTACCTCTCGGCATCATGAACTGTTATAAGTTCTATGCTCATCTGGAAGCATGACAGTAATCGTCGTCACCTCTACTGGCAAGCTTCAACCTTACTTTTAGGAACACACCATAACAGAAGCCAGAAACATCCGGAAGATTGATCAAATGGGCTCGGGGAGATTGATCAAAGGACCAAGCAGTAGCTGATTTCATCTCTGAATTCACACTACCTTCAGCAGATGAAACACCACCACAACCACCATCACCACAGCCAGACCATCCCTCAGCCAAAGGGCCGCTAGACCTGAAGATCCGTCTTTAGAAATTACATGTCGATGGCTCGTCCAACTAACAAGGTAGCGAAGTAGGCCTAGTCCTAATGGCACAAGACAAAATGGAAACTGAATACATAATTCTTTTTCAATTCAAGGCCTTCAACAACGAGGCCGAATACGAGGCCCTCATCGCTGGTCTACGACTTGCTAAGGACATGGGTGCCGAACAAATCAACATCTGCAATGATTCCTAGCTCATGGCGACGAGGATGTTGGGCCCTTAAGGGGGGTGGATTGTAACATCCCACATCGACTAATGGAAAGGGGGTGGTGTTCCTTATATGTACATGCCCATCTCCATATAGCATGATGCCTTTTGGGAGCTCATTAGCTTCAGAATCATGTGAACTCCAAGGTTAAGCCAGTTTGGGCTAAAGCAATTCCAGGATGGGTGACCCACTGGAAAGTTACTCGTGAGTTTCCAGAAATAAAACAGTAAGGCAAAAGGGGCCCAAAGCGAACAATATCGTGTTACGGCAGAGCCGATCTGGGATGTGACATAATGGTATCAGAGCCACTCAGTCGTGTGGTGTGAGTGCGCCGACAAGGACGTTGGGCCCCTAAAGGGAGTGGATTGTAACATCCCATATCGACCAACGGAAAGGGGATGATGTGCCTTATATGTACATGCCCATCTTTATCTAGCACGAGGCCTTTTGGGAGCTCACTGACTTTGAAGTCATGGGAACTTTGAAGTTAAGCGAGTTTGGGCTAGAGCAATCCCAAGATAGGTGACCCACTAGGAAGTTGCTACCCTAAACCTTATGTGACAGTTGCTACGATGTGTCACACCAGAACAGGGGGATTACATCTTAAGGGAGATTCATAAAGGTGCCTGCATCGATCATTCATGATCCGATCGTTAGCCTACAAAACCATTCGACAAGGATACTGTTGGCTAACACTACACGTCGACGCTTTAAGACTTGTGCAAAAATGTGATACGAGCAAAAAATTCAGCTCTGTGTTGAACCTTTTTGGCCATTTGAGCAATGGAGACTGGATCTCATAGGTCCCATGCCGACGGCAATGGCTAGGTCAAATTCGCAGTAATGGCAGTAGATTACTTCACCAAATGGGTCGAAGCAAAGCCTCTCCTCACAATCACTACCCCAAAATCAAGAACTTTGTGTGGGAAAACATCATCTGTCGTTTCAGCATCCCACACACTATTATCACGACAACGGCAAACAGTTCGACTCTTCTCACTTTCGGCACCTATGCTCCCAATTCAACATAAACATCTTCTTCTCCTCTCTAGCACAACCACAGTCCAACGGACATGTGGAAGCCATCAACAAAATCATTAAAAAGACGCTGAATAAGAAACTAGGGGCAACCAAAGGCGATTGGCTAGACATATTACCAGAAGCGCTATAGGCCATTCGCACTTTCTACCCAAAGTTGATAGGTGAAACCCCAGCAACAGGAAAATGGATCCCAACAAGCTCACATTCGGAATGTCGCATACAAACAGTGCACCTCCAGATACTATGACTTATGGGTCAAAACTAATCGTTTAAAGTCATCGATTGGGTTATTCGTAAAGTCTCATTTGCTACAAAGACCGATATCGTAGGCACCCTCGGTCCTTTATGGATACGAGGTCATCGGCGTCTATCGACCAAGGATTTACTGATTGCACTATTCTGATGGAAAGGCCATCAGACATCCATGGAACGCCAATCATTTAAAGTACTACTACAAGTAAATGCCACCAAATGCCAAATGCCACCATTTGATGGAAAGGCCATCTGATTGCTCTCTTGCATATAACTTCTTATAAGATGCTACAAAATGCCACCATCCTAAATGTAATTTGTGCCTTCGATACTTCTTAATGAAGGGATCTTTGCCCAAACGTTCACTAGAACTATGTCTATGTAAGATAATGCGCTTACGACACCAACTAAACCACTTCCTATGGCACCCAAAAAATTCCTACATCTTTGATAACCAAGCTACCGGTAATCTGGAGATATGCCTCGCGGGTGGTGGCCGCTTCCTTAGCCTTCTTCGGCCTTAGCCAATCGGCGAGGGTCATATCATCAATCGAAGCCAACCCTTTTTTTTTTCTAGGTCGAGGCTTCGGCCTGCTGCTACTGAGGCGGCTTCTACTATCGAGATTGCAACCTTCTTCCAGCTCCCCGGACATCTCCATTCCTTCTAACACTGCCACAAAATGTAAGTTAGTACAAAATCAACATAGATTTGTACGAACTAGAATATCAAAGAGATGGAAAAGAAGAAATTGACGAACGATAAGCGAACAACTTAATTTCTTCCTTATCCCTCCTTAGCTTTTTGACCTGGCCTATCAGCCCTTCTTTAAACCAATTGCCAAAGCTCAGCAACATCTTGAAGTACCTATTGTCTAACATTACCGATTGCCTCAACCTCTCAATGATGGCAATGTCTTCCTCGGAGATGCTCGGCCACTTCAAAGAAACTAAACAAATATTGACAAAGCCTGGTTAGAAATCGTACGCAATAAATAACCCATATGCAGTAGGTATGCCACAAGCACTATATGCAGACGAATCAAACAAACAGTGGCTGAATGACAGCCCCATGCCTATCGATCGTTTGGAATGAAGTGGGGATATGCCTCTTAATGGCCTCGCCAGGTGCCGATTCCCAATTACCGGAAACCAGCACTCACCGATGCGGCCAGGTATTTTGTGAGCTTAGCACCCTAGTTACAAATTGCCTCCACACTCCGGCATGCAAATAGTTGGGCTGCACATAACCCCCTTGGTCAAAGATTTTCACCCTCAAAACATTGTACGGGTGCAAGAACTGCTGGTAGGTTGGTACCTCCTCCTTGGCAATGTTGAATGCAGTAATGGTGCAGAGGAGGGTTATCCAGAAGTTCGGGTTGAACTGGTTCGGTGCATAACCAATCTACGCTAATATCCTCTGTACTAATGGCCTCAATGGCAGCTAAAGGCCATATTTGAATACGTCAGTAAAGAATACAATCTCACCGTCGGAATTGCAAAGTGAGGCTAGCGGAGCGGGATTTTGTATGACTACTAAATATGGAATGTGATACTCCACCCGTATCTTAGCTCATTCTTATTTTATAAGCATCTTTAGCACCAGATGGTTAACATTGAACACTAGACCCTACGAATGTGCCATCGACACCTTCTCATTTCCATTAACAACTCTCAACACCCCTTCGGTAGGAAAATGCATTGAAACCTCGACCGCTTGGTCACCATGACCAAATGTTGAGGCTGTTGAATGACAGCTCGCATCCTGCTTATCACGCATTAGGAAATCTACATAGTGGCCTGTGTCAGTGGCCCAAACCGAGCTTGAAGCATGTATTGAAGTGCCCCCAGCATTGACACCCACAACAGCACGACTGCCTTTTTTGGTTGGAACATTAGAATCGGTGCCCTCACAATCAGTTCACATGCTTTTCGTCCGATGATTCCCCATCGAACGCAACAAGAATATCCTCATACTCTGACATTGCAAAGAGAGAAAGGGATGGCTAAAGGTAGTGATTCCTTGAAAGAAAGAGTAACAAGGATAGAAAATTTCCTTGGTACTGTGGATGGGTATAAGACTGAGTGTGTGGTTACCTAAATGGAGGATCTTAATGCTAAGATGGCAGAGATCGAAAGAGTCTTCGGAGAATTGAAAGCTTCAATGGAAAAGAAGGTCATTGATGTTCTAGGTGATATGGATGGCTTAGTGGAGGCCATTGGTGGAAAGCTCAAGGAGGTGGAGACAGAAATGGGGTGGTGAAGCTTGCTTTGAGTGCCTAAGACAAAGGTATAAGTTGGAGAGTGGAGCTCCAAAGAGTTGGAGAATTTCTTGTGGGGTATGGAACAATATTTTCAAGCTACGAAAGTTTCGAATGCTAAAAGGATGTCTATCATGACCATGTACTTGGTTGGGGATGCTAAGTTATGGTAGAGGACTCATGTGTAAGAAGTGGCGAGTGGGGGTAGACTTGCAATTAATGAGTGGGTTGTGCTAAAGAATGAATTGAGAGCTCAGTTCCTTCCATGCAATGCTGCATGGCTAGTAAGGGAAGCTTTGAAGAACTTGAAGCAAGTGGGTTCAGTGAGGGACTACGTGAAGGCTTTCGATTCTTTGATGCTCGACGTGTTCAATATGTCAGAGGAGGACAATTTATTCAATTTCCTCACGAATTTGCAACCCTAGGCACAGTCGGAATTGAGGAGACAAGATGTGAGGAGTCTCAATTCCTCTATTGCTGCAGTTGAGAGACTAATAAACTATAGAGTAATAGTCAATTCCAGTGGGAAGAGCCATTTAGACAACAAGACAGTCGATAAAGGGAAGGATCTACTTGCTGGATAGGAAGTTTGTGACAAGGACTTGTGTGCAGCATAGTCACATGTACAATATAGATACCATTCGAGATGAATTTAGCATTAATGCAGATGTGCTAGATGAGTTTGGTTTCGAGTTGGCCTATATGTCCACGAGGCATAGGGACTTAGAGGAGCGGTTTGATGAGTTGATGGCAAATGCAACTCAATCTGTTTCTTCTGTTTCAGACCCTTTGAAAAGCGAGTCAGAGGATGAGCCGTGGGTGGGTTGAGCAATTGAAAGCATTATATGGGATGCTATGTTTGGGGAAAGTGGTGAAAATCTCGAGGCTAAGGAGGAGCCAAAAAAGGAAGATAAGCCTATGGTGGAGACTATGGCCTAGATAATTTTGATCTTAAGTGACGACGAAGAGGAGCCTATGGAAGAGTCCGAGATAGAGGTGATTATAATTAAGTCAAGTGATGACAAGTCTATGGAGGAGATCAATGGAGAAGTGGTTCAAGAGGAGCTAAGAGATGTTCAAATGAATAAAGACTACCAAGGAGTTAAGTCGACGAGGGCGTCAGACTCTTTTGATGAGGGTGGTTTGTATAAACCTTAGCAAGTGGTAAGCCATGTCATGGTTTTGATGTTTTGCACCATGCCAAGGCAAGCCAACGATGCAGGGGAGGTGCACACTGGAAACAAGACAATGTGAGAATAAAGGAGTTTTAGGATGAGAGTAGGTAGCCGAGACATGGCAGTGCGCAGCGCAGACTGGCGCGATCAGCATGTCTACAAGACATGTGCTAGGACGTGGCAGGATGATGACAGACATGCTGTAGATGAATTCTGACATGGCTAAACGGTTTTGAGAATTTTCAAATAAGTAAGTGGGGGTGGTTACATGATAGTGGCTGCATGTCCCAAGTAGTAGGGGAGATTTTTAAGTAGTAAATGTCGGCCTCATGGTAAAATGGGCTGTTAGATGGTGCCAATAGTGGGCTGGACATGTTTTGTGATAGAAATGAATGTCTAGGTGGCAGATCTAAAGGCTGCCAACGGTTCCTTATTAGATGGGGGTGTCATCTACATGTTTTGTGCTTATAAATACCTTGTGAAGGTTGAGTTAAGATACCAAGTGATGTGATAGTTCAACAAAAAGTAAGAGCTTGTAATCTTTTGCTATTTGAGAGAAATAGAATGTAGGGAACTTTGCCTGTATATTGTGGGTGAGATGTTTCCTGTGTAGGCAAGTCTTGCTTGGGTGTGTTGGTATTCACTTGTATTGCTGCTTGAAATTTGAAGCCTCACGAGTTGGAGGTAGGAAAAGGCTGACTTAGGAGGAGTCTAAGTGCCGAGTAAGGGCGTTTTTTCATCTTTGTTACAATTGGCCTTTGGCCGAAAATCGCCTTCTTGCAGCAAATCACTCATCGAAAATCACCTCTATCAAGCCCAAGTTTTCCTCTCCAATGCTAAATGGTTCCTCGAGCATACCTACTCATCTTTTATATTGAAGAGTTAGGATCGGGAAATGAAAGGGCATGATCATTATGGCCACATTTTGCTGACACGTGTCCATTATTAAACATTAACTGCCAAACTATGCACACATGGAAGCCTAGGCGTCATGGCAAACGAAGATTACTCTCCCAAACCACCAACTCTGCATTGAGATTCAGTAACCAACTCCAATTGACAACATGCCAAGCGGCAGGTGCACAGGGTCAAGTCCTTTATGTTCCCAACCATTCATTGCATGCCAAATATCAGGTGAACATGGTCAAGTCCCTCTCCTTCCCAACTGCTTCTTCTCCCATGTCTAACGGTAGGCACACAAGCCCGAACTCTTCTCTTTCCCTACCGTTCGGCAGAGCCCTTTCACACGCCTCGCCAAATCACAATCTGTCTGCCACTTAGTAGCCAATGTCCAAGTGCCTTCCTTTCAAGCAACCCTTTGGTTGGAGACTTAGGGGACTATGAGACTATCATTGGCACGTACGACGAACTGTTGTCCCATGGCTCAAGGTTAGAATGCCGGGGACACATGCAAGTCCCCAACTAAGAAGTCTTTTCTCAATCGGAAACTTGGGGGACTCCTGTTTGTACCATATATGACCAGACCCACAAGCCATGACACATGGAAGGAACCTGACACAGAACGAGGTCCACGAAAGCACATTCTGGCCAGCTTAGTTAGTTAGGCCCATATCCCCCAATTGGCTAGCGCCTTTGGTTCCCCTTACCAATTATCCCTGCCGAAAGTACTTCGTGAGGCTTTGTGTTAAACATATTCACTAGGACACGTGGCACCCCTTAGGCCACTACCACGAGTCCCACATCGAAATTTTCTACCAAGTAAACAGCCCTAGACCTCTGTAAATAGAGCCCCTTGCCTCGAGGGCAAAAGGTAACAACAATTTTATAGTTGTACCCTTGCTTTGTCATTTGCTATCTCCTCTCTCCTTCAGCTAACTTTAGCATCAAAGGGCATTTGGCTGGTACACAAGGTCTCAACCTATTTCATTGCTTCTTTTCCTTGCAAATAGCCCTCGACCTGCTGAAAGTAGGAACCTACTGAGGGCAAATCACACATCATCTTTAAGTTTGGTCCCACTATTGGTCATCCCGTTTTGTGCATAAACAATCCTCCTTGATGTAGGCAAGGCTTTGTCTCCCCTTAGTTTTTTTCTAGGGTTTTATTTAGCTTGCTAACCCTCTTTCTCTTGCCTCTTATTCAATTTTCATCCTTGGATGTGTGTTGATTGGAAGAATATTTACTTCACAGCTTTGGGGGTTCAATTTTATAAGGACTGAGGGTTAATTTTAGGAGGAGAAGCCATTTAGTTGGTTGATTTCACAGAGTTTGGGTGTTGTAGTCTTGCTGGAGAGAAGTTGGTGATTTGATATTTTGATTAGTATCAGGAGAAATTGAGTGGTATGCTCTTTCTCTTTGTGGCGCTCTCTCCTTCTCATTTCAGTAGCGATATGAGGTGATTCACTGGATGCTAGGCTCTGATTTGGCACTGGTATTCCTTGTGGATGTTGCTCTGTATTATGAGATGGCTTCTAGTGAGCTTGTTTTTTGTTTGATTTCTTAGGCTCATTGTTTCTAGCATTTATGAGGTGTTGTTGTGGATTTCTACTACTTTAGTTGGTTGGAACCCTTTTTTAAGGGCTGATGTGTAATGCAAGTTTTGTAATTTTTCTAGTTCTTTAATGAAAATCTTAGGGCTTGTTTGGTATTGGATTTGAATCCAATTTTATAAACTTAAAAATGGATTTTAAGTTGAAAGTTAAAATAAAAAAATATAAAAAAAAACCCGCTTTGTAGGCCCATTTTTGAAAACTCAAAACCCAAAATAAACTAAAAAAAACACCTCAATTATTAAAAACAATAAATATCTGTTTTTCAGTTTTTTTTTTTCTAACAACCCACCATCTCTCTCTCTCTCTCTCTCTCTCTCTCTCTCTCTCTCTCTCTCTCTCTCTCTCTCTCTCTCCTCTCTCTTCCTCTCTCTCCACACTTTCTCTATCTCAAAATAATACAGAGTGGTTACAAATAGGAAATATGTACAAAATCTCCTAATTCTACTCAAATTAGATAATTACAATAAAATATAAATTCTATTCTTAATAGGAACGTTGACTCACGCCAACACTCCCCCTCAAGGTGGTGCATAGATATCGGTAATGCCCAACTTGTCAAGTGAGTCTTCAAATCGACGCTTTGACACGGCATGGGTCAACATATCTGCAAGTTGCTCTGTTGAAGGCACAAAAGATATAGAAATTAATTTATGCTCCAGGAAAACACTACTTCCACTGATAAGTAATTACCATCGTCTAAAGAGGGCAATAAAGGCAACTCAGTTCCATTAACTATCATGACAGCTCTTTTGCATATCGGTTAGGCTAAAACATTTGACGTCTCAGAGAATACACACGTCAATGTGGGTTATAGAAGCGACTTTTAAAAGGGAAACCACGTCCAGTCCTATATAAAAACCGACGTGGTAACTAAACTAACAGCGTTGACAAATTGTATTCTAGGGACGTAGTGAAAAGATTAATTACGACCTTTAATTTACATTAACCGCCGTTCAAACTCTGATCAAAGGCGTTTTATTTCCTGTTCACGCCATCAAAATCATTTTTAACGACTGTGGGTAAACAATTGGGTCATGGTTAGGGTTTGTTACGTCGGTGTGTAATAAAATTGTGTCATGTTAAATTATTTAGACTTTAGTGTTTTAAAAACAGGTCATCTAATGTTGTCCAAATGGCTTTTTTTCATTATTTAAACATCAGTTATCGCAAGAAGCAGCCATAGAATATCTTTAACTAGGTGGTTTTTACCTACCTGGCAATGTCGAATATTTTATAAGCGTCAATCGTTCTACACATGTGTCGTGGTTAATACATTTTACGTCGGCTACGATATAATTCTTTACCAGCAATGCTCTTTAGACGTCTGTTCTTTTCTGTAAGCGTCGTCTAAGATTGTCGTTTTTTTGTTATTGATTTTTTTATAGATTTTAGAAGTCAGTTTTTTTATTTAGTAAACATTGTTTATATTAACCATGATGGTTTCGACGTTTTAGATGACAATATGTAGTTCTTGACATGTAACTTTTTTACGTCGTCATGTATGTAGTTCTTGACATGTAACACGCTTTAGACGTCCCTATTTTCCTAAAATCATCGTCTAAGGTTGTCAATGTTTTCCCTTTTTGCTGTTTATATAGTAATTAGACGTCGGTTTTTATTTTGGTATGACGTTGTATGTCTTAACGATGGCCCTTTTTTGCCGTCGTTGTTCTCGACGGTTTAAAAACCTTCTAGACAACGGTGGATTCTCGTCATCTATTTCAATTTTTGTAGTAGTGGATTGTGTACTGGTTTAATTACTTTGAATTGATTGCCCAATTTGTTTCGATTTGTAAGTTTGAGAAGCTGTTCGTACTTGTTTCGATTTAAATTTAATTCATTTATGTTTTTCAGTTACCGAACTATTTGTCAAAAGAAAATCAAAGCTTGAGTTAGTGGTTAAATTATAGTTTGGTAGCATATATTGAGAAATAGTATAGATGATGAGGATATTATACAACGATTTCAAAATATGAAAACTTTTCAAGGACAATTATGATTGTAATGAATATGTAATATGATTTTATATATATGTGATATATATGATGTTTTGGTATGTATTGTGAGTTCAAATTTTTAATTGTTTATATTTTGTGAGAGGACTCCACAAACAAGAAATCCTGAATCCCTATAATTTAATGTTGCTTTGTTTTATGCATAGTTTAAACTTTTAATTTAACTATTTTTTATATTATTTTTTATAGAGAGCTCCTACAATAACTTTTGTGTGTTTTTAGATACCTTAAAAATAGGGAGAATGATTGTAGATGCTCTAAGCAGTACACTCCACAAAAATTTTAGAGAACTTTAGTCATTGTACTTATGATTATAAAAATTGATTAGGAAGATTTTAGTTTGATTATAAACTTTTTATCAATTTACTACAAATTTATATTTTCAACAAAGAATAACGAAACGAATAATTTATCTTTAAAACCTACTAATTAGAGCATTTACAATGGACTTGCTAAACCACCTCCTTAGATAAAATTTAGGGAGGAATTGAGCAAACCCATCTCCAACCATTCTCCCTATCCAACTTCTAAAATAAGGAGACCTCTAGTGGCTCCCTATAATTAAATGTTTCTTTACTTTAATGCTAATTATTTATTATTATTATTTTATATGAAGAGGGAGCATTTTATGATAAATTAAAAAAAGAAATAATTCATTTATGATTTTCTAAACTAGGGAGCATGGTTGGAGTTGAAATTTTATAAACAGTTCTTAAAATAGCTTTCTAGTGTTTTTAGCTAAATTTTAACTAAAAAATAAAGAGCATGATTGTGGATACTCTTATAAATTAAATAGTGTTTGCTGGAATATGATTTGGAGGGGGCAGTTTTGTTTTCTATTTGTTATGGATGTAATGGTACTCTTTTTCTTTGACTGAAATTTTTTTTATTAGAAATTTTATGGTGATGTTTTAACGAGGCCACTATTTTGACATCTAGATGGTACTATTTGGATTTTTTTATAGCATCCCACGAGGTATTATCTAGCTATTTCAGTTTGTACACAACACTACATAATGCGATTTAGTAAAATCAGTGGTGGAGCCAGGATTTCTCATTAAAAGAGGTCCTTCACAAAACTTGTCTTCTCTGCATACATTAATTATTATTAATTTCATATTTTAAATTG
>NC_047650.1:14026949-14048357 GCF_902201215.1 Prunus dulcis | reverse complement strand
AAGTCTACAAATATGGACGATGTGGAAGGTAATTACGTTATATCGAATATGAAATGAATGCAGCCAAACTACATCAACTGCAGTTATCAAAGTTCCTGCATTCAACACAAAAGAAAGGCACCTGAAACGTACATATAATACGAAGGCCACCTCAACCTGGCAGCATACAAAAGCCAGGTGAAACTTACACAAGACAAAATGTTCAAAGAGGTGACCTCAAACTTACAGAGTACAATCTTAACAAAGACGGCACCTGCAGCTTACATTAAACATATGTACCAACGAGGCCCCCTTTCCCCAACAGAAAACAAACGAAAAAAAAAGGGCACCTCATACGTATATATTACAAAAAGAGGGCACGTCAAAAATTCCACTGTCCTGGGTTTGTCCCCAATAGTAGCCATGGTAATATTACAAGGCAAACCCTCTCGCTGTGGCCGATTTTCGAGTTGCATACCCGTCAAATGCGGCGACCGCGACCCATTAAGTTCATGACCCCTCCCACAGTGATGTCCCACTTTCCTTCTGCATCCACAATTTGTGCAAACTTCCTAAATAGTTCGAAGCCGGATTCCAGTTGTTGTTGCTTCAACTGAGCCATTTCGTCTGATTCTTTGAATGCAATAACTGCACTGGCAGGGGCATTTTCAATTCTAGCTCTGACAGCCTTCATATGTAGGAGATGCATCCGGGCTTGATAACGCGCCCGAATTGTGCGCTTTTTTATGACACCCCACCTAGCTTGGCCCTCTTTAATTTTGCTAACTATGTTTGCATGGAGATTTTTCCAGAACATGGTATTGGCTCGACATTGCTGCAGTCCATGGACCCAGTCTTCAGTGTCTTCGGTTGCTGCTTTGGCAGCTGTTTCAGTGTCCCCTCCTTCAGTAATGGCAAGGGTTGGGTTTGGTGTGGGGTTGGGGTCCATGGGTGTTGGGTATTTACTGTGGGTTGGTGTGGCCATTAGTTTGACCAAACTGCCATTCATTGTGATGTAGGTGAAATAGCTGCGCAGGCAGGGGGGGTTTGACGGAGTAAGTGTGATGGAAATGTTGGGTGGATGCAGCTGGGTTACAATTAAATAGTGGGAGGTATTAATGACCAGGAGTAAATGACTGTGATGAAGAGGCGGGAGTTATTGGCGGTAGTTGTTGGGTCCAATTTTAGGCGGGAGTTATTGGCGGGAGTTGTTGGGCAACACATTTGACTTGGGCTGTGCATAATAACAGCTGTATATAACTATTCTTTACCATTGGTTGGTGGTTGTTGTATGGGACCCTTGTTGAATTTGCAATTTATTCCTTTTGTCCTCTTTCCCCAATTTCCCTCCTGTACCAAAACTACAAATTGTCCCAAATATATGAGTACGGTAATTTGACAATGAATTGGCCAATTACAAAAATGGACCATGAAAGTATTTGTGTTTCCAATTTCCTTTTTGCTGTCTTCCAAATTCCTTGATATGAGTTCCATTTTTGTATATAACGGTGAATTCCTAACTCTGATTTTTTACCATTTGCAAATATTTGTAGGTGTATTCATCCCACCTGACGTTTTATTCGCCTTTAAATTTTGGTCGGGACTGTATATGACTGATTTGGTGGTATTATTTTGTTTTTAGATGGACTTGCCTATTGTCGTCATTTGTAGGGGATACTTTGTAATTTATGAACAAGTCTGTACAGTTGGTAAAATGAGTTAATGGGGAACTTGCTACTAAGGGAGTTATTCATATGGCAGCACCTTCAATATTAATATAGTATAGAATTGTGATGAAGATTGTGTGTAATTTGTGTAGTCACTGTTGTTCAGGTGTGTATATTGGTAAGGCCGATTATTCCAACGTTGACAGGTGTGTATTTTCGTATTTGGTCCGACTGTAATGGGCATATTACAATGCTGTCAGTGACAGAGAGGAGTAATGACTGAAGACTGATTTTGTAATGTAGTCATTGAAAGCAATATAAAACAGACAACTTCGTTTATATAAGAGGGTCTAACCTACTCATTCAATTCCATATATATCATACACGAAAGCTGTACTAAAGCTCACCCTATTGTTGGTAACGAAAAGGAAGCTCCAGATTGATTTTGTAACGTTAACTGTTTTTCAGGGAGCATGTGTGCATTATCCCCATTTGAAGTTGAAGATGTCAGACGTAATCCCTCCAAACGAGGTTGTTAGTTACCCAGGAGACCAGCCATGGCATGTCCCTTTCCCATCTCCACCTGGGACTCCAAATAACGATCCCACGCCATCCGGAAGTGAGGCAGACAACATTGATCCGCTAAAGAAAATAGCTGAAGTGAAGCATCACCTCCAATATTTGTGTACGGCAACGAATTGGTGGGAAACCAAATGCGATATTCATGGCCAGGTGATGGGCAACTTGACGAACAAGCTGAACAAAGCATTTGCTAGAGAAGTTAAGCAAACAATGAAAGCCCAAAGTCGAAGCGCGAAAGTTAGCCTCGTTGACGTTACAATTGGAAGAAACAAAGAAAGATGCTGTCCAAAAATTCACTGAATCTGAAGAATTTAACCATGAACTGGTTGAATGTTTTAACAATGGGTTCGAGATGTTCCGGGATTATGCTTCCGTCGTGTCACCAACTACAATTGGAGCGAAATAGATGTTGGTGGTGTCTGGCAGGTGCTGAATAAGGGTGGCCAGGGAATGGCTGATCATAGCCTTGTGCATGCAGCGAGGAAGAAGACCAAAGAATTGGATCTATTCATGGACCTGTAAACATGGTGATTTTGTGGAAGGGTTTCTGTAGCTGGGTCAAGGTAAGTACGGGTGGAATCATTTTGTATGTATTTGGTGGCTTTTGTATGAATGTGGTGCCTTGTTTACGCCTTCCTCTTATTCTCACCGTTGAGTGGGAAATTACTTAGTTTGTATAAATATGAAGTACTGTAACGTGGAGGTGTGCTTATTAAACGTTTATTGGCCTCATATTAGAAGCATTAAGGATGTATATTGTGTTTGTATTGTATAATTATTGTCACGTTGTGTAATCGTATTGTGCTTATAGTACGGTTTTATTGCTGCTTTATGGAAATACACCTCATATTATAGCCTGTACGTCTGAGTATGCATAAACAGTGACTGTAGCAATGGTCGTCTATATGGAGGGTTTCGGACAGATCGATGGTTATGACGCGCGGAATAGCCATGGAAATATGGGACATGTATTGATACCTTAAGGCAATTGGATACAAACCACGGACACTGTGACCAACAATATAGAACACTAATAACTGACTTTGTTATTTTGCAAAACAGGTTGGATTGGAAGAGTTATAGGTACCATAGTCCATAGGCACTAATCACACACAAATGGGGAAGGGTTTGTTCCTCTGTGTGTGTGACTTGAAGTGAATAATTAACTATTTGAAAAGTCCATATCACGATAGTAGTGATGTGTTCACCATGTGTAGCTGCATCGATAGTTTCCCAAAAAACTATATATAGTTTGGTCTATGGCAATCACAACAATGAGAAATCATGAAGTACAATGACGCTCCCAGTAATTGCGTAACATTTGCATTTGAAGGAGTTTTATGTACGAGATTACATTTTAGTTAGCCTTCTAGGCCCTTTCATTTGGGACAGAAACCGTTTTCATTACACTACCAATAGCCGTGCAACAAAGGTACAATACAATACCAATACGATGGCAACAAAGGTACAATACAATACCAATACGATGGCAACAAAGGTACAATACAATACCAATACGATGCATATAAAGACAGGACATAACGTTGTGTAGGAAAGGAAACCAAGTGATGCCAACGTGACTACAATCACATTTCACAACACCAAATCGAATACAATTTAAATGAAAATAAAAGGTACATCACAAACGAATAGAAATGCTAATCTGTAAGACACATTGGCCAGTGGAACAGTGTTAAATAACAGCTGGTTTCAATAAAACAGGTGGAACTGTATGTTCACAAATTGCTACTAATAATAGGCTCTCATTGCAAGGAACTTGTTACCTTGTTCCATATGCTTCACATGACCGTTTAATTGACGGACTTCCATCCCTGCAGCATCACCGAACCTATTCATGAACTTCACAGTTGATGACAAGTGAGGTACAAACTGAACAACTGTGCAATATGCCCAATTAGACACTTCAGTTCTTGAGAGGGACAGATTGTTTGCATGTATTTCGGTAGTGGCCCTTCACACCACACCTTGAGCATTTTTTTTGCTAGGAGTCCTCTCCTTTGGAAGGTACTCTTTGCATTTTGCGACGGCCCGGCATAACCTTACAAACAGGAGGAAGGATTTTGACATTGTTCAAATGTTCGGGAATAACCCATGTGCCTTTAGGTGGTACAGGATAAATAGATTCAGCATATGCAGCTGCCCATGTAGCTCGTGTATAATAAGAAGAGGCAAAGGAGTAGGGGTTCAAATTCAAGTGCCGACATACCGCAATAGCATGCTTGCACGGGAGTTGCTCCAAGTCAAACTTCCTGCACGTACAACTACGGTTTGCCAAGTGCACCAGACCGTTCAAATCCCCATCCAGAACATTATACTCAACATCATTGATTTTGACCACATTCATCCTTGACGCAGCGTCTAACCTCTTCCTTAACTTCTGTTCACCCAAATCAGGGCACAATGTAGAATGACATTTCATTGCTAAATCTCGACGTTGACTAAACCAAGTGAGAAGTAAATTTGTGATTTCATCGATCAAGTGTAGGACCGAAAGCATCCTTGCAAAACGAAGAACTGAATTAATGGACTCCACAATATTCGTTGTCATCACATTATAGCGTCGTCCATCACAGTGGGCCCGAGACCACTTCTGAACGCCTGCACGTAGCAGATAAGTTCGCACTCGCTCATTGTTTATCATCGAGAAGTGACGATTGAACTCCGCTAGACGATAAGACTTCGCTGCCCTTATAAAATACCCCAATATCGGATCCCGTTGCTTCAAGTGAAATGAGGCTTTCATATTGCCCTTCAAGTGATAAAAGCAAATACCATGGCTTGCCCCAGGAAAGACTCTACGCAACCCATGTTGTATGCTAACATTGCGATCAGATATGACAACAAGATTCGAGCAATCACCAATTGCACAATGTAATTTTCTCAAAAACCACTCCCATGCTGCATCGGCCTCCAAATCTCCAATCCCAAAGGCAACAGGATATATGTTGCGATTTCCGTCAAATGCGGTCGCAACAAACAAAACACCTTTATACTTGCACTTCAAATGGGTAGCATCAACAGCAATCACGGGCCGCATTGACGACTTAAATCCTCGTATGCATGCACCAATTGACATAAAAAAAAATATAAGAAGTGGTCGGCTGCATCAGTCTGGATGTATGTCAAAGTTCCCGGATTTGTACGCTCCAACTCATAACAATAGGAAGGGAGAAGGGAATACGACTCTTCTGCAGACCCTCTCATTGTTTTGAAAGCTAACTCTCGGCTTCCCCAAGCCGTAGAGTAGCTTATGCTGACACCAAATTTTTTTTTTCACATCTGTCTTTATATCAGCTGCAGTATAAATGCTGCGCGCATCCTGAAATCTCCATTTAACACAGTCAGACACCAATTCGGCCGTAGCTTGAGGATGGTGACTACTTACAAACCTCAGATCACATTCATGAAGTGGATCGTATTTAACAACCTTAAACTCATGTAATCCAACTTTATATGCCCGAAGTTTCCAAGGGCAAGGCACCTGCCAACAACGAACACAAAACCGACGCTTCCCAGATTGGACTGTTCTGAACCGAAAGTGGCCTCTAATTGCTGCTAAACTGATGGTTTTTAAAAGGGCAATCTTATTTGGATAAACTCGGCCAACCTTCAAATTTGCTTCCCAATTTATGCACGAAAGTCCTCCACCATAACCAATATATTCCACACTCTCACCATGCTTCGAATCAACCCGAATTGTATGCATTTCACTCGAACTTGATTGCCGGGGAGGTTCAGATTGCACCTGTCTACACTGCACAGTGGAGGGTTCCGCACTGCTGTCCTCATGAGGATGCACAATTGGTGCAGAGTACGGTTCCTCTTCATTGCTAGGTTGATTGAAATCAGCAACTATGTTTTCACCGCTTTCAAAATGAACTTCTTCAACCCAATCACTCCAATTAAAACCATTCCCACCATTTTCAGTTTCATTGTGCGAAATTGCCACATTTCTTCGTTCCACAACAAAGGTAGCAGGAGCATTGCTACTCTCCACGCTTACAATGCCATTGCACCCTTCAATACCATGCCTTCGATATTTTTCAAGCTTGCTACTAAAGGGGTTACTTTAGAGGCCATAACATCTGTGTTGTACTTGAGAAAATATTGAACATCATCATTGTCTTCAACCCTTATCTGCTTACTGACAGATGCGGATACAGGAACTGAATACTTCAATGTGACACTATATTTCGTGGGCTCTGCATCCATGATCTTATAAATGCGTTGAACAAGTTCGGAAAACGTTACGTTCCGTGACACTATTATGCCTTTAGCCTCCCCACCTTCATAACTCTCAATGTTATCCTTCTTAACCCAACTTCCATTGTAGCATACCAAAATTCCAACTGTATCCATTTCTGCAAAAAACATAAATAATTACTACACCGATTCATAACACTAAAAAATACAAAATAGATGAATAAAAACATGCACAACAATCATTCCACTACACATATCATCTTCTAAATCCTCAAATCTTCAAACTCAAATTGTAGCTGCTTCAACAATTAACTTTTATTCCTTTTTGTTTTTTCTCTGATTTTGTACATATATGTGGGTTCCAAGTTATTAACAAACTAACATACACATACAATGGCAGAAATATGAACCCTCTAACCCTCCAAGTCTTTTGCACAAATGTAAACACCTTCAACAAAAGGATCAGGTTGTGATAGAAAGCGTATAATGTAGTACAAGCTCAATTACCAAATTCGAAACCAAAACACACAAACTATACTTCTTACCAAAACAAACCCAGAATGCCAATAAATTCCCCACATTAGCATCTAAATTGAGCCTAACACTAGCCGTATTTACAAATTTTTAGGCCAGACAAAGTTAACATATGATTTTTCTGTGTGCTGTTATTTTCACCATTATCAAACACATTGCACTACATTATACACGCATTCGGTCAATTTTAAACAAAATTCAAGTTCACCAGACAGCTCCCACTGCAGATAATATCACAAACTATGAATTTCAACATATCACAACAAGTGCAAACTGAAAATTTAAGCTTTTATGCCCTCTGTGGTGAAAAGGGGCTGAACGATTTCATAATACACATACACTACCAAACCAATATCACAACTCACATCCGTTCACAACGACACCGGAAGTCGCCACTTTCCCTTCTCTGTGGACTCGCAGCAGTCAGCTCGATCTGGAGGTCAACAATGGAGGCCGTGCCTTCCGGCTTCGCTGCGCCCAAACTAGGGTCCCAATTTGAGGACATCTGGGTTATGACGATGGATGGGTTGCGAACTGGATTGCTCAGTGGGAACATGTCTCGCAACCTGGAGTTCCCCCAATTTTTTCCAACCTTCACAAAGGGTTGCTACATGTGCTTTTATATGGAGGGCAGTTTGGTCATTTCACGTTCACAAGTGATTATATCAGAACACAATTTGTAACCTGATCATTTCAGAACACCACTTGTGAAAACTGATTATATCAGCATATTTCCCAATATTTTGTCACAAGAATCTCGATGGTTAGGACTTTTAATTATCAGACCCAAAAAACAAAAAAAAAAAACTTTTTCTCTATAAATATGGATTCAATTTCAACCGTTCAAGCCAAGGTGCCTGCATGTATTCTACTAAAAAATAAAGGCTTATATGTCAAAATGGTTTATGTGTTTTATCTATTTGGCCAATTTAGTCCATGTGTTTTTAATTTGGCTAATTTAGTCCCTGTAGCTAATGTAGGACAATCTGTCAAATATATGTTAAAATAGACATGTGCATAGCACGTGAGTGGGCATAAAGGTATTTTAACACAAACTTAATTGCTGAAACGCTCGCAACTCTTTTCCTTGGAGTTCATGAGAATTGGGGTTTTCAAATTCAGTTAGTTCCCTTGAATATCAACCAGTTCAAGTGAGTCCACATAAAGAGAGCAAGGAGACAAATCGAATCTAGAGATCTCTCTCTCATGGTGATTGCTGTAAATTGCAGTTCCATGGTATTCGGGTTTGCTCCCTCTCTCGTGTTTACCATCTGTGAACAAAATAAGGCTGCTGATGCCTTAGCTGCCAAGAGCTATGATTTCCTTTTGGGCCTTCATGTTTTGGATATGGAACCTGTCTTCCTTAATGATGTTCTTGCTGATGATGCTAGTAGTACCCCTAATTCAAGGTTGATTCCTATGTAGTTCATTTGGTTTTGGGTGTTTGGCCCCATATAGCATGTGAAAGGGGAGAGTGTTCATTATTTTATCACTAGAAGGTACATGCCTTGTCCTTTTTTCTTTGGTTGAAGAGATTTCCATTAAAGCAAAGCAGCAAAACAAATAAGCATCAAAACAAGAAACCAAGAAAGCGAAAAAGCAAGACCTGTGTACCAATAACAAGTCACTCAAACGAACTTTACATTGAAGGAAAACAAGCATAGGGTCCAAACTCGAGAATACTCACCTAGGTTGATTGAGTCTCTAACAGATTCGATTCTTCTCCTTGCCATTTTTATTTGGACACAAGTGAAGTGATTGATATTCAAGAGAACTGATTGAATTTGAAACCCCAATTCTCATGAACGCAGACTACAACAGTTGTCATTGGCGCCAAGGAATAGAGTCACAAGGGTTTTGGTTTGTGTTAAAATACCATTATGAGCACTCATGCGCTATGCACATGTCTATTTTAACGTCTATTTGACAGATTGTCCTACATTGGCTAACAGATGTAAACACATTGACTAAATTAGTCAAATTAAAAACATAAAGACTAAATTGACCGAATGAGTAAAACACAGGGACCATTTTGACATTTAAGCCAAAAATAAATAAGGATTTTTTTGTTGAGATTTTCTATTTAAACCTCACACTTCTCTTAATTCACCCCATGTTCTAAGTTGACCCCAACTTTTAATTTAAATTTTCATAATTTCTAAGAAAACCCCACTATCTTCCATAACTACCCTTAAATACACTCCAAACTGAAAAAATAATAACTAAAAGAGATTTTCTATTTAAACCTCACAATTTTCTTTGTTCCAAAAAAAAAAAAAAAACCCAAACAAATGAAACCCCAAATCCGAAATTTAATACTTTCTAGAGAAAGAGAACAACTTTACCTCTCTCCAAGAATTGTAACTAGAATTCTAACACTTGGGTCTTGTTGAGTTGAGAACTTGAGAGAGAGAGAGAGAGAGAGTTTGTAAACAGGAAGTTGGAAGGAGGTTTCTAAAACTTAATATGAAGAGTAGTGGGGTGTGCGTATAAATGTACTAGGGTTAATTATTAAGTTGGATGACCTTTTTTGTCTTTTTACACAATAATAAAACTTACAACTTAATGATTTAAGTGTTAGGGTGAACAAAGAAAAGTGCGAGGTTTAAATAGAAAATCTCTTTTTGTTTTGCCAACTAAATAATGTTAATTTGGAGTAATTATCTTGAATTTATCTACGAGTTACATTTTAGTCTTTCAATCAATTTTTAGTACTTTTTTTATTTGGTTACAAGGAGGGCCGAAGCCCAAGAGAAAACCAAAACAAAAACTACACTGGGAAAAGCCTAGAAGTGGTCATCCTAACAGAGTCATTTGCCAAGGGGCTTACAATAGAAGGAGGGAGAAGATCAACAACATGATAACCCAAACTGGAACTTTGACCCATATGAGCCATATGGTCAGCAGCAATGTTTTGTTCTCTATAAATATGAGAGATGGAACACTCCCAGTCACGCAAGAGCATGTCTTTGCAACTATGGATGAGGTTAGAGAGAGGGTGACTAGGCCTAGTCTCTCCATTAATTAAAAAGACAGCAGTAAAAGAGTCACACTCCACTTTAATTCTTCGGACACCTTCGTTCCACGTAAGAAGTAAACCCCTGAAAACACCCCATAATTCAGCTTCAAGGATTTTACCACACCCCAAATTTGTAACAAAACCCTTGATCCATCTACCCGTAGAGTCCCTTATGATGCCTCCAGCACTAATAGATCCCATCTCACCCATACAACTGCCATCCACATTAATTTTAAAACATCCAGCACAAGGAGGAGGCCAATGGAACTTAAGAATTTGTTTGGAAGTCTTAGAATTCTTGGAGCAGTTAGCCACTAGCCACTCCCTAGTAAATTGAATGATTGGAATATGGGGCCAATGAGGAGGAGTAAAGTTGACATCAAACACTTTCTTACATCGCCATTTCCAACAAAACCACAGGGAGGCCAAGAACAGAGAGGACCAAGTGATACCTTGCATGCAGCTGAAACTAGCCTTAATATTGATGAAAAGCCAGTCTTTAAAATCCATAGAGAAAGAGTGAGCAATTTGATTAGGAATACCAATGGAGTTCCACATTCTAGTCGCATGACTACACCTGCGAAAAAGATGGTCCAAGGACTCCATGGAAACGTTGCAACAAGGGCAATTAGGATTGGAAGCTAAGTTCCTTCTTACACGTTGGACATTGGTTAGGAGCTTACCTTGAAACAGTAGCCAAACAAAGGTTTTTATCTTTGGAGGAACATGCAGCTTCCAAATAGTATCCCAATTCCAAGTATGATTAGTCTCTTCAGTAAACAACGAGAGATAAGCCGTTTTCACTGAAAATTCACCATTGGAGGTAAGCTGCCATATACAAGAGTCCACCTCAGTATGATTAAACCCTGCATGAATACAATGAATTTTCTGCACCACATCCAATGGGAGACAGCCCAGAAGCCAATTGGTGTTCCAACCTTGCTCCGTGAGGAAATCACTCACAGTCCACTTAAGCAAATCATCAGAAAGGGAAATAGGGCGAAGTTCTCAAGAGGCCCACAACCTGCCCAATTATCTTTCCAAAACAAGATTTTGTCACCATTACCAACTCTCCATTTAAACCCTTTAGAGACAATTTGAGAACCAAATAGAATACCTCTCCAAGTACTAGAACAATTAAGGAATTTGAGATTTGGGGCAGCAAGCAAACTTCGATCTTTTAGATACTTACCATTAAGAACTTAAGACCAAAGACCCTGATCCTTTTGGACAATTTTCCAACCAGTCTTGGCAAGTAAAGCCTGGTTCATACAATGGGTCTTTTTTATGCCTAGACCACCAAAGCTTTTAGGTTGACAAACAATGTCCCAATTAACAAGGTGAATTTTAGTTTTTTCACCAGTATAACCCCACAAAAAATCTCTGTTAAGCTTATCAAGCTAGTTGCACGTAGACATGGGAAGATCAATAGTTTGCATAGTATAAATTGGAATAGCTAAGGTAACAGCATGCAAGTAAGTTAATCTACCTGCCATAGATAAAGCGTGACTCTTCCAGGAAGCCAATCTACGCTGCACTTTGTCAACAATCCCAGAGTAAGTATCCTTGGTAATTCTAGATTGGATAAAGGGAACACCAAGATAATTTCCAAGACAATCAGTAAGGGGAGACCCACAAATATTAGCAATAGTAGAAGCAATCCCAGAATTAGTATTAGGAGAGCAACAAATTCTGGATTTATCAAAATTAACTTGCTGACCCGAGGCACCACAAAATAAATCCAAACAATGCTTCATAAGCTTAGCTTGGTGGATAGAGGCTTCCCCAAATAAATAAGGTCATCAGCAAAGAAGATGTGGGATATAGCAAGACCATTTCTGGCAACCTTAACAGACTTCTAAGTTCCAGAGGAAACATGATCATTGATAATATGGGAAAGTTTTTCCATGCACAGAACAAAGATGTAGGGGGAGAGGGGGTCACCTTGTCTGATCCCAGCACTAGGAGAGAATCTTTCAGTAAGCTCACCATTGAGAATGGCTTGGTATCTGACAGACTTAATGCACTGCATGATAAGAACAAGTAATTTACCTCTAATCCCAATTTCCCAATTTCCCATAGCACATCATAGATGAAATCCCAATGAAGTCTGTCATAGGCTTTGGAGAGGTCAATTTTCCAAGTAATGAAACCCTTCTTTCCTTTTGAGTTTCTAAATTTATGAAGAACCTCTTGAGAAACAATAATGTTGTCAACAATCTGCCTGCCAGGGATGAAGCTAGCTTGAGCAGGACTGAAAACCTTCTACATAAGAGGCCTGAGCTTCTGAAAAATGATCTTAGACACCACCTTGTACATTGTATTACATAGGCTAATAGGCTTTAACTGAGCAACAGAGCTAGGACTAGCCACTTCAGGAACAAGGGTAATCAATGTGTCATTTAAAGCATCAGGAATGCTAGCAGCTAAAACAACCAACCATTAACTCAACAAAGGTACCTTAACAAAGATCCCAAAAATCATGGTAAAATTTAGCAGGGAACCGTCCGGGCCTGGGGCTTAAAACTACCAATACTGAACAAACAACCCTTTATGACTTGAGGATTAATATCACAATTGAGATGACCCAACTCAGAAGTCTCTAATCTAGGAAAAAGCTGGGGGAGATAAGCATTAGAGTACCTCATTGTTTGAACTACAAAAAGAGTCTTGAAATAATCAACAATGATATTTTCCATTTCTTTTTTATCATTAGTCCACGTACCTTGTTCATTAGTCAGGCCTTCCAGTTTGTTCTTTCTTCTACGAATAATGGTAGACATGTGGAAAAACTTGGTATTACGGTCCCCTTCTTTAAGCCAAGTGTTCCTTGATTTCTGCAGCCAAAAAAGTTCTTCTTGGTCAAGTAAAGCTTGGTAATCACTGTCAAGCTCTTTTTCTAAGTCAACCAGAAAAGGAGAGTGTCTTCTGTATAAAGCTTTATGGATACCGCCAATTCTAGCCAACAATTTTTTCTTATTTCGAAACAAACACCCAAACACATCCTTATTCCAATCAGCAAGAGCTTTAGAAAGGTCTTTAGTTTTTTGAAGGATATTTCCAATATAGTTAGCCCATTTATCAACCACAAAGCTCCGAAAAGTAGGGTGCAGGAGCCACATGGCTTGAAATCTAAAAGGCTTGACATTAGCACAAGGGAGATGAGATGATTGAAGGCTTATCAGCAGGGGACAATGATCAGACTTGACCCTAGGTAGATGTCTGACAAAGGCCTCAGGAAATTTATGTCTCCAGTCAATGTTGGAAAGACCACGATCCAATCTTTCCCAAGTGAGGACACCATTTTCATTTTTTCTACATCAAGTAAACTGAGCACCAATAAAGCCAAGATCAATCAATTGATTTCTATCAATCCATTCCACAAGCCCACTCCCATGAGAAATAGGATAACCACCACATTTTTCAGAATTATTGACCAATTCATTGAAATCCCCAGCAATCATCCAAGGAAGGTTCGAAGCTGAAGCAATCCCATCCAAATAACTCCATAATTGGCTTCGAATGCCAGGGCAAGGGTGTGCATACACCGCAGTAAACAGCCAATCAATGTGATTCATCTTAATTAGGGCTGTAATAGACTGCCTAGAGTAGGCAACTATACCAATGCAGGATACATTCTCATTCCAAAGCATCCAAAGACCCCCTGAAAAACCATTAGCATCGACTACATGATACTTAGAAAACCCAAGTTTCTTAATAACATTGAGGGCAGTGTTGCCAGTAATTCTAGGCTCCAAAATGACAAGAATCTGAATCTTGTGAATTTTAACTAGATCTTTCATAATTCCAAGGAATTTTGTACTCCTTGCGCCTCTTACATTCCAAACCATAAACATGATGATGGGAAAAAAGGTAATAAAAAATCTTGAGGTAATAACCTCACTGACTGGAAGAGCTCAATACTTCTACCAAAGTTTAAGCAGCACCAACAACTCCATTTTTAACATTTAGCATAGCTTTTTTTAGTCTAGCAGCATCCAAATTAATTGTAATATGAGGGGCAGAGTTATCCCCATGGTCATCATCCATCTCATCTCCTGGAATATCATCCATTTTATCTTCAGAAGGGCCTGGGTCAGGAGGCTCAACCCCAGGTAAAATAGGAGGAATAAACTTACCAGAGTTAGGAGAGAGCTTCGATTTCAAACTTGCCACAACGTCTCCCAACGTGGCGTCTTGAAAATCAATACGCCTGACTTGAAATCCTATCGATTTTCCAAACACAACACCTTTTAATTTTCTCTTAGAATTAGAACGAGCATTGAAGCCAACTTTGGTAGTGGAGGGATAAGAAATATTGTTCTCAAAACCAATCTGGGTATTTTTTACCACACCATTATTCGAAGTATCAGCCAGAGCCTGGCGAGATATACCTTTAGACTTATTCTGACCCTTGGACTTGGAAGGTTTAGTAGACCCATTTTTTGGCTGAGTCTGCATTTGGGTTACTTCCTCAATAACTTCATTCCCAATAGAAACATGAGCTTCAACTCTGTTATTAGAATTTTCTAAGGCCTCAAACCTTGACCAAGAAGGGTAAGCACGCGTTCATCTTGAACCTCATTTTTCTTTGGAGCAGTCTTCTTAGCCTTTGAGTCAACACTAGCCTTAAAAGGCTTTTTACCTTTCCTACTCTGAACCAGGCTCCAAGGTCCTATCAAGGTGTTCTTAGCCTCATGGGGATCAATCTGAGGCTTAATAGAAGAGCTAGCCTCATTAACAGGGAGGGGAGAACCACTCAGGACCACTTCATCCATGGGTTGGATAATATTGTGGACATTATCAGTATGAGGAGCCTTAATCACCGAGGGGCAAACGTTTTTATTAGGACCATAACACCCACAAGCAAAGCACACCAAATGAATGCCTTCATATTCCAAGCCATACCAGTTATCCTCCCCTTGAACAAAGGCTTCCAGAGGTTGGGTTAGGTCTATCCCAACACACACCCTTGCATATTTCCCACGAACCTGGGCGACAGTATTGGAGTCAACCTTGAATGTGGTGCCAGTAAATCCCCAATACGGAGCATGGCCTCAGGATGGAACCATTCAACATGAAGACCAATAATACGGACCCATACAGTCATCCTTGTCACTTGTTCTACCTGAGGGTCAAAACCAGGCTTCCAACGTTGCATAACCAGGTATTGCCCAGCAATTACCCATGGACCTCCACACAAAATTGCTTTCATGTCCTCTTCAAGTACAAATCTCACAATAAAGAAACCATTTTCTAAATCAATTAGCTTAATTTATATTCTTAATTTATTAAATAAAAAAATAATGTATTTTCTCCTTTTATAACAAAAGGGGAAGGCTTGCAATATTCATATCATTCACTGATACTGATGATTTTATCAATTTCTACTTGAAAAGATAATGGGACTATTATTGTATTTTATTCCAAAGGATAGTCCCAAGTAGGACTATTTTTCGTAGTGACCCTTCATTAAGTATGAAGGTCCAAAGTCATCTTTTGTTAAGCGATAAGGACCAAGATCAACCTTCCATTTCCTAACATGGTCTGGCCAATGCCTGCAACGGACGAAAGGGGCACCAGGACGTAGTAAACATCCATTATCGGATCTTAATCGAGTCCTGAATTTACACTGGCAACCGGGCAATGAGTTTGGGACTTCAGAGCAGTTGGATGACCTGACTAGTAAGCCCAATGAGGAACCCCTGCCGGAACGAATTTCAATTCCCTTAATACTTCATTTTTTGGGTCAGCAACCTTCATGAGAATGTTGGCACAAAGACGAAAGTGAAGCTTCACTCTACGTTTCTGAGCCATGGAGTTCATGTACTTGAAACTCATCATCCAAGGGCCTTTTTATATTTTCATTCGAGATGATTCTATCAATTCAAGCAATTCCATAAAAGTTTAAAATCCGAATAAAAAATTTTATCGAGCAATTGCAACTAAAGAACGGAGTTATAGCTCGAAACTTGGGATATCACAAGCAAAACACGTTTAGCGAAATTTGAAGTTGAGGTAGTTAGACTCACCCAAGTAGGTGAAGCGGCCTAAGTGTGTGTTCAGTGTAAACTTTAGTGCCAATTCTAGTTTGGTACCCTATGGTTGCACTCGTAATTAAGTATCACGTTCTTTCTAGTTTTTCAATTTTAATAATTAAGTATCACGTTTTTTCCAATTTTTTTTAAGGCTTATTATCACAAAACGTCCCTAAGGTTTACGAAACTATCAGATTGCATCCTTAATGTTTTTTTGTGTCACTTATGGTCCTCAAGGTTAGTATGTGCAATCACAAATGGTCCCTGCCGTTAGGTTCTGTCAAAAACTCTGTTAGTTTGCTGACTTGGCATACATATATATCACAAAACATCCCTGAGGTTTACACACTTATCACAAATGGTCCCTATGAATTTTTTTTTTTTTTTATTTAAAATTCGTAAAATTTTGGTTTTCTTTTTAAAATTATTTATAAATGAAAAAAATCATTTATAGAAGGATTTTAATCTTGAGGACCATTTATGAACCCTAAACCTTTAGTTTTTTTTCATTTTAAAATTTTATGAATTTTAAATTATTTTTAAAAAACTTCATTAGTTTGTTGATGTGGCATATATATGGAGCCAACATCTACAATAATATAGTGTCACATGTATTTAAAATTTAATATATATTTTAAAATAATTATAATTCATAAAATTTTAAAAAGAAAACAAAAATGTTATGAATTTTAAATTTAAAAAATTAAAAAAATTTCATAAGGACCATTTGTGATAGGTCTGTGAACCTCAAGGATGTTTTGTGATATACATATATGCCACGTCAGCAAACTAACAGAGTTTTTGACAAAACCTAACGGTAGGGACCATTTGTGATCATGCATACTAACCTTGAGGACCACGAATGACAAAAAAAAACATTAAGGATGCAATCTGATAGTTTCATAAACCTTAGGGACGTTTTGTGATAATAAGCCTTTTTTTAATGCGGTTCCACCGTTAGGGTTTCCGTCAAATCTTCTATTAGTTGCCGACGTTGCATTTATGAGTCCCACAATTTTGTTTTTGTTTTTTTATGTGTAATAAAATAATCATAGAATTTTTAAAAATCAATAAAAAATAAAAAAATTTATCTTTCTCCTTTCTCTATCTCTTTGTTTCTACCCCTACCCCTCCCAGATCCTGCATTGCCCCACCAACCCAAATCTGGTGAGATTTTTTGGTACACTCAGATAAGAAGGAGAGGCAGAGCCCCACAAGTGATGGAGTGGAAGATGGCAGTGAAAACCAAACCAATCTTTTGATTTGGGAATTCACGCTCGCACGAGTCATGATCCACGTGCCATGCCAAATAAATATGCAATCTGTCATGCTAAGAGTTGAAATAAGCATTGGCTTTACGAGCCCAAGCTAATTATCCCGTCAAGCGTCATATTCCTCTTCAAAGCGACAAAATTCAAGCACGCCAAGCGACATGCAATGCCAAGGGAAAAATCATTATTATTACACCTAGCCACGCTGCAAGCTTAAGTGGGCCCAAGCCACGCAAATGCCTAGGGCTTGCTGAGTGGGTTGTGGTATGGATGGTAACGAGTTTTCATTAAGCCCATTGATGAGTCGAGAAATGGAAGTTTTGGGCTGCTTGGGAGCCCCAAAACTCAAGCTCATTTCTTGAGCCCAAATATGTGGGTAAGCATAAAAGAGAGAAGAATTAGCCCATAACTTTAGGAAATTAGCCCATTCTCTTAATGGACCACCCATCACCTTAGGAAGGCCCAAATAACCCAAGTGGCTTAAAAAATATCCAAAAAATCTCCAGCACATGGTTTGAAATGAAACCACGATAGAAAACCAGGAGATGTTTGTACGCTCAGGCCGCTGGGAGACTCCAGCACATGGCCAAAGACAAACCCAACAAAAGCCATCAGAAAAACCAAAGGGAATTCGTACATGTAGGAGGAATACCCATTAGGCAAAAGCTCTATCCATTCTCCTTTCCTCTGCGAGCTCTAATAAGGAAACTAAGAAGAAAAGCGGGTGGCGCCTCACCCACATGGAGAGGTCTAGCTGTGTAAAAATCTTGGAACCATAAGGGACTTGTTACCTATGTGCTCTGGTTAAGGGAATTTCACTAAATATGAGTGAATGGAAGAAAGTGAAGGAAAAGCAATGAGGATATCCGATAAGATTAAGGGGTCGAAGTGCCTATAAAAGGAGCCTTCTTCTACCCAGCAAAATCATCATTTAGAGTGCGACCAAGCTTTTTCAAGCAATTGAAAATTCACTCAAACCACATCTAGAGAGCAAGCTCCATCTCTCATATTTGAAACCTCTGCAATTTCGTGCCCTATTCCCCCATCTCCTCCCCTTTTCCCTTTTGTTAAATTATTCTAGAACCTTGATAGACTTTTCGTTAGGCTGTCGGAAACTACTCAACACACTCATTTTACTCTCATCTCCCTTTTTCTTCAACAAACACTCTTAGAATCCATTCCTCCTTTCCTTGGAACCCTTGTTTTTCATAAGAACTCACAGCTCTCTCTCTGTTTATGCTTAACTCATGATTCCTTTGCTCCTATGCCACAAGCCTCTCATGCCATCTACCTGTAAGCAGTTGTTGTTTTTGTTGGTGAAGATAACCAGGATGCTTCCTAAGGCTTCACTACCCTTTCGAAGCATTCTTGGGGCCTAATTCTTGAACTTAGGCACATGGGGTAGTATCACATGTTTCTCTTTTCGGCAGCCCAAGCCCATTCGTCAGGCTGTTGGAATAAAAAGACCCCTACAAATTGTATTATTTATTTCATATGAAGGCTATGTTGCACGAACACTTTACTAAGCTGAAGTGTTAAAAGTGTCGGACACTTATACAGAACTTGGATATGCCTCGGACACGATCAAGACACTCCCCAAAATGGGTCAACCCATGGTCAAGACACGACAGGGATGATTTTGAAACTTCAAAAAAAAAAAAAAAGGGTCAAAACATAATTGTTGAAACTTTATTAGACAACATCACCATTTAATTTTTTTTTTTTTCAATTTTAAAAACTGGGGTTAAAATTGTATTTCAAAACTCTGTTATCCTTATACCTATTACCTCATCTTGCTCTCCCAACTTCCTCCATCTTTTTTCTTCTTTTCTCTCTCTTAATTTTCATTATATTTCCTTGAAATTTGGATTAACCACATACTTGGAGATTAGAATTTCTGATAATTTCTTCATCTTCTCAATTCATTTTTTCATTTTGTATTTAAATAAGGTTTTTCTTAGGGAAAATGAGTAATGCTAAATCTAATGAGAGCTCCTCCTCTTCTCATGCTCAATGCTCCTTTAGGCCATCTCCAACCCAAGGACCTAAACCCAAAATATCCCCCAAAACCTCTCCCAACCCAAGAAAATGAAGGACCCAAAATTTGAGAAAACTCAAATTTGGACCCAAATACCAGTTCACTTATTGCCCAGACCCAAAACTATCTAGTGGAGCCCACGCTGAGGTGGCAGAGCCCATGTGCATGAGAAAAATACTAGGACCCGCGCTGGGACCAGCTCTGATGGGCTTGTCTGTTGCCTATGCCACTGTCGGCACTAGGTGAGAGAACCGTTGCAATTTGGCTGTCTCCTTTTATAAAATAAAAATAAAAATAATAATCAAATAGTATCTCTAAAAAGAGATTTGGCCCACATGCTGGCTTATTCCAGCTCAAAGAGACATTGCAATTCAAATCTTCTCTCTTTAAAAAAATAAAATAAAATAAAATCTAATAGTAACTTTAAATTAACGATCTAGATTAAATCTAAGCTATTTTAATGATAAATAAAAAAAATCCAACGGCTGAAATTTAAATCCAACTGTCAAAATAATATTTTAAATTAATCTAGATCAGATCCAACCCCAAAACTCACTCCAAACTCTATAAATACCCATCCATTTCTCAAATAATCTACCAAAAATATTTTATCTATTTCTCAATTTATTTTTCCTTTGTCAATCTCATCAATCTCCTTTCATTCTTGTTGAAGATGTCCACAAAATCTCAAAGAGTTGTGAATTGGAGGCCCGAAGAAGATGAGGCATTGTGCAAAGGGTGGATTTCTGTCAGTGAAGATGGGGCTATTGGCACCAATCAAGCAAGTGACAAATTTTGGAAGCATGTATATCAAAAGTTTCTGGAAAATGATCTGGGCATTAGTGGACCTGAGCGACGAACATATCAAGCCATTGCTTCTCGGTTCAAGACTATCAACTAACAATGTTCTCGTTGGAAGGCATGCTTGACTAAGGCCAATATGAACCCATGAAGTGGCTCAAATTTACATGATGTGGTAAGTAACCATTCTTATTAAAGCTTTTAATTTATATTTGTAATTTTATTCAACTCCAAACTTAAATTTATTTTTTCAAGCGTAGGATGTGTATGCGAAAACAATATTTCTTAATGATAATAAGCCTCCAAATAGGCCTTTCAAGTTGTACCATGCTTAGGAAATCTTAAAAGATTGCCCAAAGTGGAACGATATAAATGAGCCTCCTACACAACGTTCTTCTGGAGCTAGTGCAAGTATGGTGAATTTGGATAACGATGCAGACGAAATCACCATGCCTAGTCCAAGGCTTGATGGGCGAGATAAACAAAAGGTTGCAAAAGAAAAAAGGGGAAGATGGCTGACCATTCTCAACAAAAAAGGGATAAGTACTTGGAAACATTGGTGGAGCAAGGTATTGCTTTCAAGGATGATAGGAGACGAAAGCTCAACATATTGGACAAGTTTGTCCAAGATCAAGCTGATGCTTATGCGTATCAGAAGCAACAAGATAAGGAAGCCCAAGAACAAAAAATAATGCCCATGGACGTGTCCAAATTTACTCCAAGAAAGAAGAAGTATTGGGGGGATAAACAAGATGAAATTATGCAAGAATATGCATGGGGTCAACAGTCTACCGTTAATCCTGAAGACAACTAGGGGACTATTATCCAAGCCCCCACGATGATGGTTAGTAGTTTATTCCTATTGGGTTTCATGTATGGTGAATTTGAAGTATTGTGTGTTTTCTTTTAGAATTATGTTGTGTGTTTTCTTTTGAAATAAAATTATATTTGTTGAATTTTAATTTTTTTAGGTTAAATTATTCAAAAAAATTTAATTATGAAGTTATTTAAAAAGATTGAATGAAGAAAAGTTATCCATAAATAATAATAAAATTAGACTTAAACCATTTTGAAACAATTTAATAAAGTTGCAGACTTAAAATTTGAGTCCGAAAGGTTGGGAGAAAAAACAATTTGAGTCTGGGCAAAACCCAAATAGTCACTTTTTAGAATAGGAAGGGAAGTGGACCTCTTGAGGAAGCCTTCCACTTCGATTGGATGATCTAATTACAAGAATGTTTTACACAAGTGGCTT
>NC_047650.1:14002073-14005450 GCF_902201215.1 Prunus dulcis | reverse complement strand
TTTGAATTACATTTGTGTTCTTAGTTGAACATGTTGGTTCTAATGTTATTTTTTCCAGATTATTTCACAAGAGATGACGTAACTATTATTAAATTTTGCTTGCGTTTTGTGTAATCGGAATCCAACAAGTTAGGCTATGCGTGTTTTGTGTCAATTTGGGCAATGTTTTGTGTAAGTGGAATGCATTGATATGTTGTGATGCAGTAATGACTGATTAATGAATTAATATTTGCTATGCAGTAATATAGAAGTGGATCAATAATATACGTAGATAAAATGTATGGGGGCTCAGAGAGTGATGAATGTGTAACAGCTAATGGGAGGGTTTATATTCCTGAAGTAAGAAATGAGGAAACACCAGCAGTTGGGATGAAGTTCGACTCGCTTGACCTCGTTTATAATTTCTATAATAGATATGCATTCTTGGCTGGCTTTGGTATTCGACTTCATTCCAGCTTTTGGGGGAAAAATAAGAAAGAGATTTTGAGGAAAGAATTTGTATGTTGCAAACAAGGTGCATACAGGAGGGATGAAACTCGGGAGAGAAAAAGACAACGGAGAATAAGTAGATGCAATTGCAAAGCTAAGATTGTGGTTGTGAAGACAAATGGGAGCAAGAAGTATACCATCTCTCTTTTTGCAGAGGGACACAATCATAAGATGACACCCTCAAAAAGAATGCATTTATTGAGATCACACCGTCATATTTCAGATTCTACAAAAGTACTCACAAAACAGTTGGGTTCAGTTAATATTCCCATTCATCAGAAGGTAAGTATTTTTGAGGTGCAATCCGGAGGAATGGATAAAATCGGTTTTATCAAAAAAGATATCTACAATCTTGAATGTAGTGTGAATGGGAAGTTGAGGAACCACGATGTTGAACTAGTGACCGAGTATTTTATGGCTGAACAGAAAAAAAATGAGGCTTTTTATTTCAAGATTGAGGGAGATGGCCATGGCAGGTTTAGTCGATGTTTTTGGGCAGATGCAACTTCTAGACGGGCGTATGGGTTTTATGGAGATGTTGTTGTATTCGATACCACATTCAACACGAATCGATGCGACTTGACATTTGCACCAATGTTGGGAGTTAATAACCATGGTCAGACAATTGTCTTAGCATGCGCATTTTTGAGCAAGGAAACGACTGAGACGTTTGTTTGGATGTTTGAGGAGTTTAAGAAAGCCATGCCAGGTGGGGAACCTAAAGCGATCATTACAGATCAAGATGCGGCAATGGCCATAGCGATTTCAATAGCCTTCCCGACTACATTTCATCGACTTTGCATATGGCACATCACATCAAAGTTCTCCGTTAAGTTACCACGTGACGCTTATAATGAGTATTGGCGTGAATTTCAGAAAGCCATATGGGATACTGACAATAAGGATGAGTTTGATGCAAAATGGAATATTGTGGTTACAAAGGCTGGTTTGACTGACCATCCATGGCTAAGTTCAATGTTTGATTTAAGGGAATCTTGGGTTCCAGCCTACGCACGACAATTTTTTGCCGATGGAATGTCAAGCAGCCAAAGAGCGGAAGGTTCTCATGGTTTTTTCAAGCAATACATATCAAGGAGAAATTCATTGATGGATTTCATAATACGATTTGAGAGGGCACTTTCTCATCAACGTCAAAAAGAGGTAGTTGCTGATCACGTAGATGCATTTGAAGTGGCTCAATGTATTCTACCGATGCCAATGAACAAACAAATGGCTACCTTGTACACAAGGACAATGTTTCAAAAGTTTGAGCAAGAACTAATACAAAGTACAACATGTTTCCTAGAGCTCAAAACAGAGGATGCTTCTAAAGTTGTCTTTAACGTGAGCGAAAGGAAAAATTGGGAAACAAGAGTGGCAGAAGTCGTATATTTCAAAAATTCTGACCACGCATCGTGTAGCTGCAAAAGATTTGAATTTGTTGGAATTATTTGCAAGCACATCCTAGCATTGTTCAGAAGGGACCAGATTGAATATATGCCCAATAAATATATTTTGAAGAGGTGGAAGAAAACTGCGAAATCTGGATTGGTGTCAGATGCAAATGGCAACGAAATTAAGGACTGTGCAGATCCTGGCCTTCTAATAAAGCAGAGTACAATGTCTCAACTTGCTTCAGATGTGGTTGAGGATGCATTAATGAGTGAAGAAGGATGTGAGCTACTGTCAGAGACTCTAAAAAGTTTGCAGGTGAAGTTGAAGTTGTTGAAGGATGGACCAAGTAATAATGAAGTTGGAGGGCCCAGCTCTCAAACACAATATATGAAAGACCCTAAGAGAGTGAGGTGCAAAGGAAGGTCGAAAGGAGTAATGGGAGCAAAGGAAAAGGCAATGAAGCGAGGGATTAGACACTGTCGGGAGTGTGGACACATTGGTCATGATAGAAGACAATGCCCAAGAAATTTGAACACACCGTAAGATGCTAACACTATTTATAATAACACCTAAAATTTGAATAGGAAAATTTTTTATGTGCTTGTGNAAGCGAGGGATTAGACACTGTCGGGAGTGTGGACACATTGGTCATGATAAAAGACAATGCCCAGCCTTGAACACACTGTAAGATGCTAACACTATTTGTAATAACATCTAAAATTTGAATAGGTAAAATTTTTATGTGCTTGTGTTTGATGTTTATGCAGGACATCACCGTCGACCAACGACGAATCAACTCCAATACATCGTAGTGATCCATTATTCGACGATTTTGACAGGATGCACGGACCAACTGAATGATTTATATTTGTATTACACGAAATGTGGTTGTTATGAAGATTAATGACATGTTATTGATGTTTAAAGATTCAGTTTTTGAATAGTATTGTGTTTTTGTTCATATCCTCCGATGAGCTCTTACTATGTCCACTGGTAATTGAAATGAAAATTTGCTTGGTTTCATTCGTCCATGAAATTTGGAGACATGTTAATTTTACATCTTCTCCCTATTTATAAATTTTGAAAGACATTTGATAAAGTATCAAATTTTGAGTTATGTGAAAAAGCAATGACTTTTACCATGTAAAAAGGCCAGTTTAGGGTGAATTATGCTTTAACAGAGATTCATTTTTCAAATCCTCAGGCTAATGCAGCATTTCCAGCAGTTTCTCTGTTGTTTCCATTACCAGTAATCATTTCCAGCAGTAGCCACTTTTTCCAACTGGTTAATAAGGGCACGATTTTGTACACTTTTGTAACTGAAGGATACTTGAAGCACTTTGGTGGAACAGAGCAAATAGAAAGCAGCGTGTACAAAAGAAACATAACATTGCAGCCAATTACATTTTGATACTGAATGACAAATATTAAAGGGTACACTAACTTACATAAATACTCATAATTCCACACAGAAAAGAACATTTTATTGCAAA
>NC_047650.1:13998084-14001471 GCF_902201215.1 Prunus dulcis | reverse complement strand
CCCCCATCGTCTAGTATATCTCTCACAGCATCAGGGGACACATAGTTCCAATCATAACTTGTATGAGTTGTTGCCGCAAATGCTCGGAATTTGTCGAATCCTTCGTTGAATGCCAACTCCAGTTCACTATGGTGCTCTTCGCATCGCATATGGTTCATCAAACAACCTTTCATTTCATCATTCATTACTGTATCCAACTCCTCAGCTTTCAGCTTCCTTTTATGACTCAGCTTCAAATACTTGTTCTTTTGGGAGAACGCTTTGTTCACTCTAATGTTAAGATCAGCCAAAATTGCCTCGCCTTCAACACATTTCTCGTGCCATGAATTGATCAGTCTGGAATTATAATCCAGCTTGGCACTGACTGCATGTATTGCCTCTAATGGATCATCGGAGTCCCCCTCACTCCCAAATGATGTTGAAAAAGGAAGGGGACGGCGAGTAGAATGTGGAAACAAAACCTGCGACTCCAATTTGTCATCTTCGATTGTATTGTTGGCGCCTGAAGAGGTTGACATGCTTGAATAATCCTCTTTGTTTTGGGAGGATGAGGATTGCATATGCAAGTTCGTTTCAGAAAGGGAAGATAGGTTTATAGACCAACATACAAAAGCTTGTGTGTAGTCAACATATGTACTTTTTGGCGGGAATTTTTTTAAAAGAGGTGTCAGGTTTTGCTTTTGAAGCATGTCAACCTCACACTCTCCTTACACCACTGATAGTGGTTGAGAGAAACTCAATGGAAGTGACATCTACTTAGTTAACTCAACCAAACTAGTTAGGATTAAACTTATATTGTATCAGACCAAAAATTAATTTATACATTGTCCACCAAATATTTTTGGCGGGAAGCCTTTTCTTGGTATTACTATCACCCCTTTCATATAAATTCTCCTCCCCCACAAAACTCACTCCTCCACCGAATCTGTCTCCATCTACTGATACTCTCTCAACCAAACAAACTCATTCCCCCCAAAGAATGGATTTACAAACCAAGTTTGATGTGAGCATAATAAACACCCCTCCAAACAAAGACCGCCTTTGACACGCAAGTGAGTCACCAGACAAGCAATGTCACATTCCTAGACAGAATGACCATTTTGTTGGAAGTTTTGAGTCTGAAAGAGTTGTTGGTTTTTGGAAGGAGAGGCATCTTCAACTTGTTGATGAAATCCAAAGGGCAAGGGCACGTTTGGAATTTGTTGAAGGCCAAATTGAAGATGACAAAAGGCAGGCCAATCTGTATTGGGCGAAGTTGCAGCGCATGAAGCGTAGACACAAACGACTTCGGAGTGTAGCTGTTCAAAAATACAAGAACTCATCTAATGCAGTGGAGTCAAAGAAGCGTGTGATGCAAGCTGGATTCGACTACTTCCGATCCTATGCAAAACTCGTCGTACCCGGGTTTGATTGGTCATCTATTACCGTTTCCGACGTCACAAAATATACTCAGCAAGGGAAGTAACCTTTTTGGTTCTCATCTTTGAGCAGAGGCAAATCAGTGGAATTGGAATTTTCGTTACAGTCTGCTCATTTTGATGCTAACTACTATGGAAGATTTAAACCTTACTATTTTGATGTCCTTAATTACGAAAACAGAAGATGCAAAGAGCCCATCTACTTCAGTCATATGTTGCTGCCATGTCCATTTTTTTTTTTGATCATGTATCAGATTTGGACATGGTTGCATCATATGCAATGTTGCCTTTATTTATTATATGTTAGGACAAGGTTTTGGAAAAGCTTTTGTGAGTGCGTTTGTGACAAGGTTATGGAATTATTATGTACCATTTATATATTGTTTTTTGTACTGGTTCATCTCCTACTATTTCTTGATTTATTTATATTCTATGTTTGTGGAATCCCTCTAAAAGTTAACATATACTGTGAACAAAATGCAGACTGAATATATAAACACTCATATAGACTAGGACAAATATTCACTAAGGGTTTTAAAATTGCTTCACTTGTGTGAGGTTATTGAGAAAAAGTCTGGCATTATTGTATGTGATTTGACATGATTGAAAATATATTAGTGATTCCCAATGCGGCGTCATTTGGACAACTTATTGAATACCTCTGACGTGTTAAAAACTCTAAGTGCAGTTGCATGTGGACAACTTATTGAATACCGCTGACGTGTTTAAAACTCTAGGTGCAGTTGCATGTGGACAACTTATTGAATATGAACTGACGTCTTGAAAGCTCTAGGCGTAGTTGCAATGATGGCTTCAAAGCAAGTGCAATTATTATTTATGTTCAACTTTTATAACAAAACATATTATTGTATATAGTGAAACTAATTATTGTATTATTACAAATTTTAAATCGAATATTATCCGAAATATACGTGTTAACGTGAATTAGGGGTAAGATGAAAGTGAGTTATGTACAAATAATTTTGATTTTGTCATTATCCGGGAATATTTTGGATTTTCTTATAATTTATTACCTATTTCCACATATTGTTGCACAAAAAAAGCCAAAACAATAGCAAGAGGACACCTGGCGCGATCTCACCCCGTCACTTATGACTACTTGCACAAGTGTACGTCAGTCAACATGGCCACATCCTCCTTTTTTACCCTAAATTATTATTTTATTACTTTTCCTTACAAAAATCAGAACTAATTACACAAAAAATATAAAAATTATCCGAAAATTGCTACCATCTCATTGACACTCCATCTCCCTTGCTGAATTCTCCGATTCATTGTTACGCAGTTTTAAAAATAATTCCGAACATTAACGGGAGATGCTTGTTGAAGTAGGTTATTGAAGTTGAAGTTAACAAACATCAATACTTAGGGTAAAGAGGAAGTGAGTTATGTAAAACAATTTGGATTAAGAAATTGCAAGACGAATGATTTATAGGTTCTCCTAGTTTTATGACGTCACAAGGAGGCCGGAGTAATTTTTGGGGCATTTTTAGGAATTTCCTACTATTTATTACCTATTATGAAGGATTTTTCCACTAAAATAGCCAACCCTAATTCCCATGAGGTACCTGGCGCAATCTCAGCCGGTCACCTTTCACCCCTTGCACAAGTGTACGTCAGTCAACATGGCCACATCCTCCCATTTTACCCTAAATTATTATTTTATTCCTTTGTCTTATAAAATTCATAACTTAATACACAAAAATTCAAAATTATTTCCGAAAATTGCTACGAACTCATTGACACTCCATCTCCCTTGCTGAATTCTCCGATTCATTGTTACGCATTTTAGACAATTATTCCGAACATTAACGGGAGATGCTTCTTGAAGTAGGTTATTGAAGTTGAAGTTAACAAACATCAATACTTAGGGTAAAGAGGGAAGTGAGTTATGTAAAACAATTTGGATTAAGAAATTGCGAGACGGATGATTTATAGGTTGTCCTAT
>NC_047650.1:13855702-13996945 GCF_902201215.1 Prunus dulcis | reverse complement strand
TTGCAACACATGCTGTGTGATTCAAAGAACACAAGAATTGTAATGCATCCTCTTTTGACTGACCAATTTCGGACATACCAAGTAGTCCAACTACATAAGCCGCTTCCATATGGCCTGCCGTGGCTGCAGTGCGCATCCCAGACAACGCTTCCACCTTACCGTGCTTGAAAAAAACATCGAATGCTTCTCTAAATATGGACTCAGGGTTATCGCAAGCCCTGCATTGTTCCAAGAAATGCTGGACCGCAGGTCTGGAATGGTACCAGATAGGATGGTATGGGTACTTTGCCATTGAAATGGTGTTCCACACTTGTGGACTGTTTGCCAAAGTTTGGAACAATGGGCACACAGATGCCATACGGAAGAGATCTTTCGATGATTCGGTTGCCACGTATAACATCACTTGAAACCAAGCGGACTCCGGGATGAAGGCTTGGGGCATATCCAAATGGACATGCTTCCTTCTCTTTCCTCCGATTGTAGTGAAGTGTTTCGAATTCATTGAACAGTTTTTGGAATGGAACGATTTGAGGAGTGGCAGAGGTGCAAAACGAGAATATTTGGGGTACACGTTTTGTTTTAGCGGATGATTTATAGTGTTTTGAAAAGGTGTTTCCAGGTGGGGAATTTCGAAGTTGACCGTTTTCAAAGACACTGAACCGAAGTGAATTAAAACTGAAGACAAAAGAAGGGAAAACGTCAAAACGGTGCATACAGAGACAGACAGTCAAAAAGTTAATTAAATCGTTGTTTGCATAGCCATATTTGGGATTATCCCACTATCAAATTCATTGATACAAATGTGATGGATTACTGACTAGTGACAGAAGGTCCCATCATATACTTTTCCATTTTCCCACCCCCAACTACCCCTAGTAATGTTATTAAAATGGAACCAATAATTACGGATTCTTATCCAACTAGTTGCCTTAATGAAATATAAATAAAATAATAAATTTTAAGCACTGTCCCCTCATTTTTCAGAAATTATAATTGGTAGTGAAGTAGTTTATTTTGCTTTTCGGGCTAAGAGATGTCACAATGCTGACGGTACATGTGTCGACATCGTGACCAACCCACCAAATTATCCCAAAAAAAATAAATATAACTCGATTTGGGCAGAGATGAGAGAGAGATGAGTTACAAGTTTAGGGTTATGAGTGAAGGGGTATGAATCACAACTATGAGTGAGAAGGTATGAGTCCGAAGAGGTTTCAGTGAGAAGATCTGAGTGAGAAGAGTTACAACTGAGAAGATTGAACATGTCTTCGTCTTCATCGCCCGCTCAAACAAAGAGGTGTCACTATTGTGGAGCTACAATGGTGCTTCGGGTTTCAAAATCTGAAAAAAAATCGAGGGAAGCCATTCTGGAAGTGTCTAACCTCCTATGTAAGTTTTAATTTAAAGAATATGTATGTGGGTGAAAAGCACCTATGTCTAACTCTGACATAATTATTTTCCATATATGATGCCTGCAATTAGGGAGCCACCAGTTGCAATGGATTCGAATGGGTTGATGTAACCTCCGCTGAAGCAGAACATCAAGATGACACGTATGATGCTAGAGTGCTGAACATGCTGAAGTCCATTAAGGACTTGGTACTAGTTTTATTAGTTGTATCAATTGTCATTTTATTTGTTCTGTTAATGATCATTTAACTGCACGGTTTCTCCTAGTTTGTGAAAGTTCTCCCGCACAAGACATGTTGCACGCACCACCAATGAGACCCTAAACCCATTTTGTAATATTTGTTCTTCAAATACGTGGATTGGCATTGAATTTCAACAAATGCATTAATTTGTTTGAAAACACGCAAAAACGTTCCAACACTTACTTTCAAAAACCAAGTAATAACGAATGCTTGTAAAATCACAAGACAGGGCCAATACGATAAAATCATACGAAGCATTAATTTGTTTTTATTGCTCCGATATTGAATGTTTATTGACAATGTATTGATGGTTGACATGTTTATTGAAGGTTTATTTATTATTATAATCTCATATTTCGCATGTTATTGAACAAATAGTGAATGTTTATTGAAGTTAAGAGGAGTGTTTCCTTCTTTATTATTAGTAACTGCATGTATTTGGCATGTTATAGAACCGATATTGAATGTTTATTGAAGGTTTATTGATAGTTTGCTGAATGTATATGGAATATCATTGCCCCAATATTGGATGTTTATTGGGGCCACAAGTATCACTCAAGTAAGAATGAAGGGGGGAAACGGACCTTATTCTTTCTTTTAGTAGGAAGAACAACTGTTAAGTTTAATATCGTATTCAATACGACTTCCTTATGGGTTGGTGTACTTGGGGACTGAAGTATATTGCATCATTATTACACTCCCTTATTGTGTGTATATTGCATCATTATTGCATGTCTATTGTGTGTATATTTTCCTACTATTGTGCGTATATTGCATCTCTACTGTGTGTAAATCGCTTCCACCTTATTGTGTGTATATTGCATGTATACTGTGTGTATAGTGCATGTCTATTGTGTGTATATTGCATGTCTATTGTGTGTATATTGCATGTATACTGTGTGTATATTGCATGTCTATTGTCTGAATATGGCAGGCCAATTTTGTGTATATTGTTTGTCTGTTGTGTGTGTATTGCTTGTCGAAACGCAAGTGAATTGTTGTTCATTTTGTGTATATTGTCTTTGTTTCTACTTTTATGGTACTGAGCTGCCGAAAACCTTTCGCATGTTTAGACACCTATTATGATGCAACACATTGCGATTAATGGTGGCTTGCATCAACAATGACATATGGCATTGCAATGATGTAATACACTTAAAAGGCCATGTTCAAATCCCAATTCACATATGCAGTCTTAACATTCCAATTAAATGCAGTTTGGTTAACAAACATGTAAATGTCATGGAGGAGTTAGCGGTACAATTCGAAAAGCCCCCGTACGAGAATATTGTGTATTTACATTAGTTTGAGAAAGGACATTCCCAAAACCTTCTGATGTACCATTTGTCATCTTCAACCAATATCATGGGAAGTAAGCATCTCCCCTTGTTATCTCCGCAGCCAATTTCAACCGAAAAAAAAGGCATGTTGTGCGAGGTGCAAGTAGCTAACGGAAGCTGAGCGCTGAAAAGCTCAATGTACTTTAACACAAACATGCCACAATCGCCTCTGAAGCAAAAAAAGAACTCGATCAATTCAACTAATGACATTCTAACGTAATTGACAATTCAAAGTAATAAAAATAAATAAAAAGTTGTGCTTACTCATTTGACTGTTGTGGAACATCCACACGCTCTATTGGCCACAGACACCACCAATCTCGGCTGCAATTGTTTGCATAAACACCTTCTTCATAAAAGTCGATGGTGTTGAGAAGATTTGGAAGCGTAATTGATAGCGGGGCGAGTTCTTCCTTTACGATGTCATCTGGAATTAGTGAAACCTTTGAATCGTACACTTTGATTTCACACAATACCAGATCAATCATTACAGCCACCCAATGCTTGTGCTTCGTCAACATAAATGGGGTATACACCTTATAGACGTTCTGCCAATCCATCCCACACGGAGGAACCTTCCCATTTACAACGTTTAGTAAACTTTTTCTGATTTTCCACCCAACCTGCTGTTTTTTCCTTTTATTCTCCGCAAAGCAAGTACTTATGTGATTCTGTGAAATACAAAACAATCAATGGTTAAACACCTCCGATAAAGGTGTGTATGGATAATGTGTAATTATTAACGGCACTTGGTCAAGGCCGATGACATACCATAAAAAAAAACATCGGTGGTTGTCCAGTCAGCTATTTCAACATCCTCCAACTGTTGTTGTCGCTTCCGCATGAGATACAACCCCAAATCAAGGTGCTGCAACATGTTTTTCTTGTCAATCTCATAATCTATGGACATTAAAACAAATGCATAATCAATTACACTTACATCTCCTTTCAGCCAACCATCAGCTTTCACGAGGGAAGCCAAGAATTCAATCTCAGCTTCCACGTTTCCAAATTGCATCACCAAACTATGAATATAAAACAGTTTTAGAAAATGGCCAATATTAAAAATTATATACAGTCATGCTTCTATCTTATAATTGCAAGGGACTTACTTTGGGTCCTGGCGCCATTCCCAACAAAGTTTCAGCAAATTAACCAGATCATCATGGGGAATCGCCTTCATTGGGTCTAACGTCTTCAGTCCGGTTGTCTGTGCCGCAGTTTTTGGAACCAATTCACTGGCTTCAATGATCTTCCACTTCGGAATGATCCTCTTCCTTTTCCTTAATTGGACCCCTTGTGCGGAAGCTTTACCGTTATGATTCAACCAGACGTTCAACTTAGATAGCACAGCTGTGTGTTGATCCAAATCAATGTCCCGGATACTAAACTCAAGCTGTGTCCCCTCCGTGCTCTCGCCAATGTCACCCCCAAGCAACATGACTTCATTATCTTCTTTCTCACATTGGTTTTTTTGCACTTCCTTTTCCTCACTTCTTTGTCTTTTCACTTCCTTGCCCTCCTTTTTTTTCCTTTGCAGTTTCCCTCCCTTACTGCTCTTTCTTTTCACTTCCTCTCCCTCACTGCTCTGTCTTTGGCCTTTTTTTCCTTTGCTACTTTTTACTTGCACTTGCTCTCCTTCACTTGTTTTCCTTTGCCCTTCCTCTACCTCACTTGGTTTTCCTTGCACTTCACCCCCTTCAATCCCCTCCTCTTCCTTTTCCTCTCCCTCATTTGTATTACTTGGCCCTTCACCCCCTTCAATCCCCTCCTCTTCCTTTTCCTCTCCCTCATTTCTATAACTTGGCCCTTCACCCCCTTCAATCCCTTCATCTTCCTTTTCCTCCCCCTCATTTATGTTACTTGGCCCTTCATCCTGTTGAAGTAGGTCATCCATTTCCGGATATCCCCCATATCCTTTAAATAGATGTGAGACGACACAGCGATTCGTCCTCTGTTTCAGAAAAGCTAGGTCCCTCCTTACTTCCTGCTCAAACTGAGGACCTAAACATCGGTCCAACAGTTTTTCCATCCGTATGACCTTTAAGTGAAGGATGTCTTTTTCCCGCTTTACTTGAAACAACTCGGACCTCAACAAGCTTACCACCTTGTTCAACTCATCAAGATCACCACATGAAGAAGGAATTGACTCTGCCGAGACAACAGCAGGGCGATCCTGTGGCCAACTCCAATATGGCTGTCTCATTTCCTCTTCACTCGGACATAGCGCCGCAACTGAACTGACTGTTTCAGAATACAGACAATAGTCATATTAAATCATTCTACTTTATAATTTCATTCAATCTTATCAATAGTTCCAAGGGCTGCAAACCAAACCTCTTTGCTCTGGAAAAAATAATTGTTCAACTTTCTCATCTCTGGAACAGACGTAGTAGTTCTCCATCGCAAAATACGCGGGACAGCGGTCGGATCAACAACCTTGCAGTAATTCAGGTCCGCCATTCTTGGAATTAATTCATATACCCAAATCTACACAATTCAAAGGACAAAAGTCATTATTTATGTTTTAAAGATAAACAAAACATAACTGACATGAACATTATTACCATGTACCTGGAAAGCATACGTGAAACCTTTAAAACTCCAGCCACTCCTTTGCGCTTCACCATGCTTATCCTTCTTGCCCTTCTCATTTCTCCGGCTTGTTCCCGTTACCTTACTTTTCCCCTTCCCTCTTCCCTCTTCATTTTCAAAGCTTTTCACATACTTTGTTGGTGCAGAAAATAGACTGTCTTGGGTTTTGTCAAAGGACACCGAACCCCACGGATACCTGTTGAACGCATCCAAGTCCTCTACAAGGGTCAGGTAATTTAGATTGATGTTCAAATGTTTGTCCCTTCCCAAAACCACTAACTCAGCAAAGTAAACAAGAGCTAGCTTGTAGATGTCATCTTCCTCTGTGCACCTCAGAAATGCTTCTTCTAAAGCATTGCATGTAATTCCTTCGTCTATAAAATATCTTTTCTGAAGTCTGATTTCATCACTCTCTCCACTGGAAACTTCAGGCACTTCCCCAAAACGAAGCCCTGTGATCAAACAGAAATCCTGACGAGTGAACTGAGCAACGTCACACCCTAATAAGAAACTCAGTCCATCCAAGTCTTTCACACCCTGCCCCGCTACTCTACGCAACACAACCCCATGCACAATCTGCCCGCTAAACTGAATCTTATCTATATTCAGAAGATGGCCAAAGCATGATGTCTTGAATTGTTCTAATTGTTCAGCACTCAACTTCGCTCGAAGTGCAGCTAGAGATGAATTTGCATGTGAGCAGTTGTTCACCCGTGACGAATATGCCTCTGCCTCTGGCCATACCAGCTCCACGTTGGATCCCATTTCCTCAAATACAATGTGAAATAACGTGAACACATATACTACCATGTATTTGCACAATCACAACTAGTCAACCAGGCACATTACAAATTTTACAAAGTACATGAGCATAGGGATTACTGATCACAGGCTTTAACATCATCAACGCAATGTGACACATTTTGTGCAAATACATGTTAATGCAATGCTTATGTGAATTACAAACAATTTCACCTGTTTTATTTATGGATCCATACTCGTGTGAGTGCAATCTAGGCAAGTTCTGCACTTCACACACATCACAATTATTGTCATTTCATACACAACACAAACTACATAAATAAGAAATATAGTGGAAGGAAGCAAAGCAAAGCATCTACTCTGCTATCTGCTTGCTAAGCAATTGTCAGATTTCATCTTTCTTTCTAGCTTTTTCTTCAGTCATCCACAATCGTCATAGATCAACCTTTATTTCAAATGCTTTGCACTTTTATTCATCAGTTTATTATTATCTGTTCTCATTTATCATAGCCAAATTTAGTAACAAATGAAATAATATTTATTTCAAAAAATATATAAATTCTAGCGCCAGAGAGGTACTCTGCACTCTGCACTGCTTCAAATGTGGAAGTTTTTGAGGGCCTCCTCCAATTCAACACCATTATCTTATTCATATCATTACTGACATGTTATTGACATGTTATTGACATGTGATTGACTTTATTTTCATTCGTTTTTTAACATATACCCAAGCAACAATTAACATGCAATTCAAGCACAAAGAAGAGATGCCAAATCCAACAACATTGATGGTACAAATTGGGGAAAACCATTACTCTAACCCCAAACTCAAATTCCATAAATTACTCATCAAATGCTTTGCACTTCTATTCATGAGTTTATTATTATCTTTTCTCATGTTTCTCAGGCAAATTTAGTAACAGAGGAAATCATATTTATTTGAAAATATATATATATACATATTCTAGCGCCAGAGAGATAATCTGCACTATGCACTGCTTCAAATGTGGAAGGTTTTGAGGGCCTCCTCCAATTCAACACCATTATCTATTCACATCATTATTGACATGTTAGTCACTTGTTATTGACTTGATTTTCATTATTTTTTTAACATATACCCAAGCAAAAATTAACATGCAACTGAAGCACAACTTCCAGATGCCAAATCTAACAACATTTATGGTACAAATTGGGGAAAACCATTACTCTAACCCTAAACTCAAATTCCATAAATTACTCACCAAATGCTGGTTATTGCAAGGCGTCTGTGTGGGGTGTTTCTGTTTCTTTGCTCCACAAATGGAACCTACCACTTCCAACGAATACAGCTTCTCTCCTTCCCCTTCCACTGCTTCGCCCCTTCACTGATTTGGAATCCACACTTTTCCCCTTCTACTCAAAATAACTACTTTTTCAGGGTCTGGAGAACGTGAGTGGCGAATCGTTGCCTTCAACTGTCGTTAGCCGTTGCCTTCATTGGTTTCTCAGACCTCTGGGTTTTAGAGAGAGAGAGTTTTCTGTTCAGACTTCGAATTTGCCTCTTCTGCTTCTTTTTCGGTCCTGTTTCCCTCTTCTTCTTCTTTTGGACGTGCTGGATATTCAATTCGGGTTTGGGTTCCCCACCTACCCAATTGTGAAACTTAATCTCAATTCTCCCCAGCCCTTGGATTGATCTGATGGCTATAAACTGAACCCCTTATAACTTACCCCTTATAACTTAGCCCTCATTATAGTCTAAGCGTTATTCTCCGGGTCCATTGTCCATTGTCTCCTTGTCCGGCTTTATCTCCGGGTTTCATTGTCCATTGTCCACTGTCCTAAACGGGCTTGGGTCTTTCATCCACTGTCCTTTGTAGAAAGATAAGAGAGTTTACTGGCTTTCACATATATCCAACAAGAATGAGACGCTAACAAAGCTATACTCGAGATCAAACACACTTGGCAAACAAACATATCCAACAACTAATTAAGTAATATAAGGAACACAATAATTGATTACACAGAAAACCCCAAATTGGGTAAAATTGAGGAATCAAGCTTAGGCCTGCCAGAGGGTGTGCGGGTTGGGCAGCGGCACAGGGCCTTCGAAAAATTGAGGTCCAACTTTATTCTTAATTATTTTTGGGATTGTTTTGTTATTTTTCATATAGTGGGCCTCTTTTACCTATTCTTTTTTTTTTTTTTTGGTCATTTGTTTGGGAAGGGAATGAAGGGTTGCCTCAAAATTATTTCCTATGTGAATCAAACTCGGGAGCACTTTAAGGGGGAAGAGAGAGAATTTGATCCACTTTTTCACATTATTTAAAAGAAGAAAAATCTTCTTAAAAAAAAAAAAAATTGGAGTGAGCTAATAGCTAATATAAGGGCCAGGTGGAAAAATGATGACTATTGAAAATCAAATTGCCAATGAGAGAGTGCGATAACCAATCTGGCTTTTTCTCACCCTATTGTCAACTCTAATTTTTAATTTTTAATTTCCTACTAATGAATTTATGTGTTGTTTAATAAATAAATATTTAAAATTAAAAGTGTTTTGGATAACTTACCATCTCCAATTATATTTGTTTGGAAATTCTACCCTTAATATATTCATATATTACCCCTTGGTGGGTGGACTGAAGAACATCAGAATTTCAGTGTATATAAGTATTCAATAAATCGAGAGAGGGCATCAAAATTTTTTATAGCTTCAACCATGGCTAGAAATAAGGTCAAACTTGCATGGATAAAGAATGATGCTGCTAGAAAATCCACCTTCAGAAAGAGGAAGGCATGCTTGTTAAAGAAAATGAGTGAGATAAACAACTTATGCGATGTTAGCGCCTTTATAATTGTTTATGGAAGTGATGCTGACGAGCCTATTGTGTGGCCGGATTGCCCATTGGTGGAACAATTGCTTGCAAGGTTTCAAAACATACCAGAGCTAGAGCGGTGGAAGAAGATGATGATCCAAGAGACTTACCTGAAGGAGAGGGTGTGGTAACCAAATTAAATAAAAAACTTAGGTCAAATAATTCCTTCCATTTGGAATTGATTTGATTAATCAAATTCCTAATTAATCAAATCAATTTCAAATCGGGGATGAATAATTCCTTTCCATCTGCAAAATTATTCCTCTGAAACCCTAGCTTCCAAAACCACTATAAAAAGATGGCCATACACAAGGGTTGAGGTATGTCTAAAATTCCTACTGAAACTTTGTAGAAAATTCCTCTCAAACCCTAGCCACCTCCTTTCTCCTTCTCTTTTACATAAGGCTCCGGCAGCCCGGTTTTCACCTCATATACATATTCCCATATCCTATTTTAGCTATCGTTTCTCTACGGATCGATTAAACTGACTTAGGCATCGGAGGGCCTTTGGCCAACACCCCCGGGTGTGGTCCTCTTATTTATTTTATTTTGCAGGGAGAAAGATGCGGTTAAAAAGGAAGGGGAATCTTTGCAACCGAATATTCTCGTGTGGAAATTTGCTTCCACAAATTGGTGCTTTCATTGAGAGCACGAGTTATACTCAATCTTGCTCAAGGAATCCGTTACTCCTATTTTTCAATCCACCGAAGCCTTCCAAACAACCATGGTTGGAAGCAAGAAGGCGAGAGGCAGAATTGCCGCGATGGCTCGATCAGCGACGACCCAAAGCCACTCCACCCATGATCCCGCGATCGACATGGTGGCACCACCACCTCTCACCACCGTGTTACCTACTGGACTTGCAGTTGAGATCATTGCACCGGCCACCGCAACCGAGCATGGTGGAAACTCCCATCAAGGTGGGCTCGTTACCACCGCCGACTTAGGCCCGATCTTGGAGCAACTTCAAGCGTTCCCTCCGTTGCCTCCATGCTCGACGCACGCTCTCGCGTACACTTCCAATGAAACCCTAGCCCATGTACATTTGGGCTCCACACACTTCCCTCCTCCCGATCCACGAAGTCAAGCAGACCTTAATCTGATAATTGACCAGCTAGCTTAGAGAATGGACGACTAAAGCAATCTAATGAGGCAGCTCATCAACCAAATAAGCTTGGCTCAAAACCTTGGCCTTGGATAACCAGGCGAAGAGAAAATGATGGACGAACGAGCCAGTAGGCAGGACGGGTACCGAGCAGGTCGAGCAGGAGTAAGCAGACAAGGCGAGGGACAACAAAGTGATCAGCCTGCTGACATGTCGCAAGCATCTACGAGCCACACTCAGAGCAGATTGAGTCTAAGGAACAACGTGCGCGAAAGGCTGGGCCCACGATTTGACGTCCGCACCTGCCTGGGCCCACAAGGAAAAGTACATCAAAGGCTAGGCCCCTAGGGAGGTCAGCCAGAGAACCATCGCAACGAGGATCATGAAGAAATGCGCCCAACTGTCCACTCGCAGAAGAGCATTCACGAAAGACTAGGCCCCCAAGGGGGTCAGCTGGATAACCCTCACAATGAGGACCATGAGGAAAGGCGCTCCACTGCTCACTCTAAAAGAGTCAATTCTCGTCAACAACCTACAAAGAATCTTTCACATGTGCAGTCCACCAACACGCCGCCTAGGCAGCGCAGACGAGAAGTTCGAACCTGGCAGACCAACAAGTAAGTCAATTAGCGTCGCTCAAATCGCGAAGGTCGCCAACGTGGCCGACCAGCAATTTGTGCGGAAGACGTTGAGAAGCTTGTAAATGACCGACTTCTAGACTTGAAGACCGGGGGAAATTTCGAAGATGCACTACGGAAGGAGATAGACCAGTCAAATGCCTTTCACCCTCGAAATCGAGTATGCCGCTCCTTCAAAGCGATTCTCGACACCCTTGTTCACACACTTCAAAGGGGATTCTGACCCTGAGAGCCACCTAAAACACTTCAAAAGTATTATGATCCTCCACAAGGCTGATGGCGCGCTGATGTGCAAGGTATTTGCGATGACCTTGTGAGGAGCAGCACAAGACTAGTTCCACACTCTTCCATCCGGATCGATTAGCAGCTTCAAAAAGCTGGCTTACGTCTTCACCAAAGAATACACATCTTACCGGACAATCAAGAAGAACCCTGACCACTTGTACAACCTGCGCAAGAAGTCCGATGAATCCCTTCGAGATTACATCAAGAGATTCAAAGCAGAAAAGGCCAACATTGTAGGATGTAACGACCGAATCGCGTCCTCTGCTTTCAAGAAAGGCCTTCCAGCTGAGCACGACTTGTACCACGAGCTGACTATCACTCCCAGCCAGACTCTGGCAGAGGTCTATGCGACTGCTGAACGCTATAAGCTCTGGGATCATGATTGAATCGCCGCAAAGAAGTCTACAAAGCAGGAAGATCAGCCGACTAAGCGGCCAAGCGAAAGAAACGACAGATTTAGCAACAGGAACAAGGACAAGCGCAGGTCGCTCCCACAAGGAGATGCTACGGCAGGAGAGAACAACACCAAGTTCACCATCCCCATACATCAAATCTTAGCCTAAGTGAAGGACAAACCTTGGGTAAGAAGACTGCCACCTTTGAAAGGAGATTCAGACAAGAAGGATACTAGCAAATACTGTACCTTCCATGGGACGCACAGGCACACTACAAACAACTGCTTTGCTTGGAAAGCGCATCTTGAAGACCTCGTGAGAGAAGGTCACTGCACGAAATTCATTGCGAAGCAGGCCATCCAGCGGATTGAAGATTGAGACCACCAAGGAGCCGCCCCCGAAGGTCATAAGAATTAACACAATCCTAGCCGACTCCGAGAAGTCTGGGCTGACCAGCAAGGAAAAGAAGAGGAAGGTCAAATAGGCCACTGTGATCTCCCAAATCTCGACCGACCTTCCACCAGCAGAAGATGATCTTATGATCGACTTCAAAAGAAAGATCTGATCGACCTCGACATGCCACATAATGATGCCCTTGTCATCAGCATTCAAATCGTTCAGGCTATGGTCGACCAAATCCACGCAGATGAGGGCAGCGCAACCAATATCCTATAATTGGCGATCATCTAGCAGATAGGCTTGGAGACAAAGATCAACAAATTAGCCACATCGTTGACCGGCTTTAATGGTGCGACAACGGTTACCGTGGGCACGATAGACCTTGACGTCTACTCCCCACCTGTAATCAGCTCGCAAACATTCACGGTTATTAATGAGGTCTTACCCTACAACGGCATTATGGGCAGGCTATGGATAGGCAAGATCAACGCCATCACCTCCGCCACACACTAGAAAATCCGGTACCTAATCCCTAGGGGCGGTATCGGCTAAATCAACAGCAATCAAGCAATGGCGAGGAAATGCTCCGCCCAAGGGCTGAAGAAAAGTAAACATGCACAGTTCCTCCCTGTGAGCCAAGCAGATCTGAAGGAGGTTGAACAACTGAATCTTGCTCCCTTATAGCAATCAAAGCGTCAGGACCAACCCGAGGAAATCTGTCCAGAGGTCTCTCCTGAAGAAAAATGAAAACCCGAAGAGGGCATCAAGTAAATATCCTTGGATCCTGACCAACCAGACAGAAAAGCCGGATCAACTCACGCCTAAAACTAGACGAGAAGGTAGAGGTGACCACCTTCCTCCAGAACAACAAAGACATGTTCGCATGGTCGCCGTCAAATATGCCTGCCATATACCCAAACATCATCTGTCATCGACCCCACGTCAACCCTGTCAACTAGGGGTGGGCATTGGAACCGAAAAACTGGAACACCGAATCGAATTGGTGAAAAAAAATCGGTTGATCAAAAAAGTCAACAAATCGGACCGGACCGGTTCCGGCTCCGATTTTACACCCTACCGCACTGGACCAGTCATATAAATAGTTTTTTATTTTTACAAATGTTTAAAATCTAATGCCATATTTTAAATTGTATAATCACTATTTTTCCAAGTTCAACTTCAAAAAATTTATAAATGTATGAATTGGATTATTTGTTAATTTTTAAGCCAAAAAAATAAGTTATTTATTAGTATTATTTTCTATAAAAAAAAATTTTGAAAAAAATTAATAATCCGGTTCAAAATCGGAACCGGTCAGAACCGAACCGGCCGATTTTTGAAATTTTTTGGCTAAACTGGACCGAACTGGACCGGTTAAATAGTACCGATTTCGATTTCGATTTAAGGTGAGAACCGGACCGCGCCCACCCCTACTGCCAGCAAGCTAGTGGCGCAGAAAAGACGCAATTTCGCTCCCGAGTGGGTCGCTATCATCGAAGCCGAGATTGATAAACTCCTAGCTACTGGTTTCATTGAAGATGTCTCTTACTCGTAGTGGCTTGCCAACGTTGTTCTGGTTGCAAAACAAGAAAAGGGCATTACCGAGAATCGACCAACTCGTGGATTCCACTTCTAGCAATCAGTTGCTCAGCTTCATGGACACCTACTCTGGCTATAACCAAATCTTGATGCATGAGGATGACAAGGCGAAAACTTCTTTCATCATCGAGAGAGGGGCCTACTACTCCAAGGTCATGTCATTCAGGCTGAAGAGTGCTGGAGCAACCTACCAAAGGCTCGTGAATAAAATCTTCAAGGAGCAGATCGATAAAACTATGAAGGTCTACGTGGACAACATGCTGGTCAAAGCCCCAAAACGTGCAGATCACATCAAAAATCTCGCCGAGGCATTCAGCCTGCTTCGTCAGCATCGCATGAAGTTAAATCCAAGTAAATGCACGTTTGGTGTATCCTTCAGCCGATTCTTAGGATACCTAGTCACGCAACGAGGTATCGAGACACACCCACGTTAAATCAAAACCATTTTCGAGATGAAGTCACCCTCCACAGTGAAGGAGAAACAAAGTCTGACGGGCAGAGCAGCAGCCCTCAACCGATTCCTCTCGAGACTAGAATGATGAGTGCGAAGTAGCTTTGCAGAATCTGAAGACTTATCTCACTTCACCTCTTATGCTCTCAAAGCCAGTCCCTGGTGAGGACTAGTTCGTGTACCTGGCAGTGTCCAACTCAGTTGTCAGCTCAACTCCCATCCGAGAAGAGCTGGGGGCCTAACATCCAGTATTCTACACATCAAAAGCTCTCATTGATGCAGAGACTCGCTATTCGAAATTGGAACAGCTCATTCTAGCTATTGTAGTTTCTGCAAGAAAGCAGCGACCTTACTATCAAGCTCATCGAGTCATCGTCATGACCGACTTTCCTTTGAGATCAATCCTCCACAACCATGATGCTTCTCAGCGACTCATGAAGTGAGCTATAGAGCTAAGTCAATATGTCCTCCTCTACCGGCCAAAAACTTCAATAAAAGCCTAGGCTTAAGCAAATTTTGTTGCAGAATTCACCCCATTGGCCGAAGAAGAGAAGTTGGTCAACAAAAAGAATGAAAGTTCGAAAGCGAACAGAACCTCCTCTGAACCTAGCCTATCCAAAGACATGTGGCAATTACGCGTAGATGGAGCGTCGAACCAAAAGAGAGCTGGAGCAGGTGTTGTCATCACCACCCTTGATGGAACCCTGTTGGAGCAAGCTATCACGCTTGGCTTCCCGGCCTCGAACAGCGAGGCAGAATACGAGGCATTGCTCGCTGGCCTGCATTTTGAAAAGGACTCGCAATTAAGAAGCTAGCCATCTACTTAGATTCTCAATTGATCACAAATCAAGCGTTAGATGAATACATGGCGAAGCACCTGAGGATGATCTTATGCCTTGACAAAGTTCAAGAGCTGTTGAAGACGTTTCCTGCCTTCACCATCCAATAAGTTCTCCGAGCAGAGAATGCGCATGCAGACCCACTGGCAAGCCTAGGGTCAGCGCTGGACACCCAGTTCAGTTGCTCCATCCAGGTCGAACACCTTGACCAATCAAGCATGGAAGAAATAGAGTCAATCGACACAATGCAGATTGACGAGGACCCCAACTGGCAAGACCCCATTGTCAACTACTTGATGAATGGAAACCTACCAACGGACAAGTCCGAAGCTAGAAAGGTCCAGTAGAAGGCCGTGAGATACTACATGTACGGCAACAAGCTCATCCGCAAATCATACTTCGACCCTCATCTCACCTGCGTAAAGTACCTGCAAACACTTGAGGTTCTCTGCAAAATTCATGATGGCGAGTGTGGCAATCACTCTAAGGGTAGGTCACTCACCCAGAATGCTCTAAACATAGGCTACTTCTAGCCTACTATGCGACACAACTCCACCGAATATGTTAAGAAATGTAATTGCTGCCAACAACTCCACCTAACTTGCCTGCCAAAGTCTACCATCCACAAAATAGTCCATGGCCATTCATGCAATGGGCCATTGACCTAGTGGGTCCCTTGCCACCGGCACCCGCCAAGAAGGACATGATGATCGTCGCCACTGACTACTTTACTAAATGGATCAAGGTCAAAGCTCTATCCACTACTAAAGAAGTTGATGCGGAGCGATTCATCTGAAGAAACATTATCTGCCGGTTAGGCTACCCATAGTCGCTGGTTACCAACAATGGCTCTCAGTTCATTGGCAAGCAGATCACCGCAAAACAGTCACCCATAAGGAGCGTCATTCGGGAGACCAGCCCGCTAAGAAGCGTCCTCAAGGAGACGCAGGGTGCGCCAGGAATTTCCTAATGGAAGTATCCAAGTTCCTATCCGTTCCCTAAGGGCGGCAGGATAGTCATACACTTGCCCATAAGGAGCGTCCTAAGGGAGATGTAGGGCGACGACTAGAAGCGTCTATTTAAAGATGCAGCCAGCTAAAAAGCGTCCTAAAGGAGACGCAGGGTGTGCTAGGAATTTCTTAAAAGAAGGTCTATATGCCTCCTACGGAAAGTATCCAGGTTCATATCTGGCCATAAAGAGCATCCTAAGGGAGACGCAGGGCGACGACTAGAAGCGTCCTTCGGGAGACGCATCCCCCTAAAAAGCGTCCTAATGGAGACGTAAGACGTGCCAAGAATTTCCCAAAATAAGTTCTCTATGTTTTCTAAGAGAGGTATCCAAGTTCTTATCCATTTCCTAAGGGAGATAGGATAGTCATGCAGTTGCCCATAAGCAGCGTCCTTCGGGAGAAGTAGGGCAACGACTAAGGCATCCTACATGATGCGCATAACACTCCCGGAGTCCCTCAAGGGAGACCCTGACACTCGCCAACTTCCTAAGGGGAACCATTCTACGGGATATGCAGAGCACGCCTGGAGTCCCTCAAAAAGGACCTTGGCACTCATAAATCCTCAAAGGGAAATGTGCAATCAAAACACAAGCTGGTTACTCAAGCAGTTCACAAGTCAATATGCAAATTGAAGTTGGAAAAAATAACTAAAATTTTCATAACAAGCTGATCAACCGGCCAAGTTCAACAAAAAGAAGATTGTCAAATAAAACCAATTATTCTAAACAAGAAAGCAAACTACAAAAGCTGAAAAGATATAAAGAAGTTTTCATCTACTCCGAGACGCCAGCAAGAAACCTCTGATCTGCAGCCTCTTCGGCATCCCCCTGATCAGCTATGCCTTTAGCAGCTCCATCTGCCTGCTTCATGACATCTGCCATCATCTGATCTACTGCGTCTTCCTCTGCTCTATCCTCTTCGACCTCCTGCTCTTCAGCTCCTTCCACGTTCACAGCATTAACCTGCTCACTCTGCATAGGAAGCAAGTCATAACAGAGTATCTCGATGTCTCCATCTTTAATGGCATAGAAAGGATCATTTCCATTTTAGAAGTCTAAGTAGCCCAGCTTGTACGCATTCATGCATTCTTGCGCTCAAGACGGAAGTAAGCATCTCTTCTACTAACCAAGTCAGCAGCAATAGAGGAGGCAACAGCAAACAAGTTTCAGATAGTCTCAACAGCAAGAACTACTCCCTTTTGAAGCAGATTAAATGTTGCTTCCCTTTATTTTTCCAAGGGAAGACTTGAGACTGTCTCAAGATCACTAGCCTGATCGATATGATTAACCACCTTGAAGTAAGCAGACGGGCTTGACAGGAGGTTCATTTTCAGCAGATCAGGCACGTCTGCATCCCTATAGGGATGGACTTGTCCACCTTGGGATCAGCCACTAACATTGTACAAGAACCCTTCACCCGGACAAATGACTCTCTAGTCTTCTCAACCACCGCCATCCTCACCTCCAAATGTGTCGACGATGCTGAATCAACTCCAGGCTTGACTACTCATGACTCAACAGCTGGATCGCAATAGTTGGGCAGATGAGCACACCTCCCAGTTCGATCTCTATCCCTTGACTGGTGCAAACGAGTCTCTATTTCGTAGAGGAATACCAACATCTCTTTACCTCTCAGCAGGTGAACTAGTTAGCAAGCGGACCACTTCCAGGAGCAGATCATCGCTTCCAAGCTTGTCAACATGAGGCTTGAGTGGGATGTACAGAGTGTTTCACATACCGCCAACCTTCTTGTTGTCTGCGCCGACAGAGGTGCGTAACCCTAGCAGATGAAGGGAGAGCGGCTCCTACTTATGTCTTCTTAGTAGAAGGGAGCCTTGGTTTCTTCCTCAATGGAGATACATCCTTTGCCTGCGAAGCTGCAGCTCCATTTCTTGAAGACTGGACAACAACCTTCCTTTTTTAGGGGGGTTCGGCAGAACACTCCTTCTGTTCTGCAGGCAGATCATCATTGTCTAGAACGTTCTACTTCCATCTCTCAACATCTTGGTCAGGGGGCAGACCATCAACCTCCTCTCGATACTCGCTCCGCTGACGTGGCCCACAACGTATGAGGTCCATCATGCTCCATCCTAGACCTGCGACGATAAGCAGCAGCTGGTCCACTTGGGCCCACTTGCTCCACCACAGCTGTTGCCCACTACCAACCGTCGCCAGTAGCAACGACAACTAGCCGGGCTTCCCCCAGCTGGCCATCACTGTAAAAATAAAAAATAAAAAAGGAGAAAAAAAAATATACGTGTTCGACTTACCTTGGGATGCACAACGACTCCTCTCTTCGACAAGCAGTACAAATTCTCCAAGATCTCTCTCAAGCTAGAAAGTAGAGAAGTTAAGTTTGCAATGTGAAGAAGAGCGAAGTGAAGCCTTGCATTTACACAGGTTGGGCATCCTAGGTCAAGAAGGAATCGCAAGCCCATTCCTACTAGGAACCCAACTCCAAGAAAAGTTTCAAGCCCATTCCAATTGGGTGTTCATAAAATTAGCAAGTCAGAAACCTCCTCCGAGTAGAAGCCCAAATCCAAGAAGGAAGCCCAGTTACAGCTGGACAGTCCAACAGATAATTTACATCTACATACCACCACGAGCCATGCAAAAGCTGGGGGCCATTTGTGGTAACCAAATTAAATCAAAACCCTAGGTCAAATAATTTCTTCCATTTGTGGATTATTTGATCTAAGTGGAAATTACTCAACCTAATTGGGAGTTACTCAATTTAATTGGGAGTTACCCAATTAAATTGAAAATTGCCTAATTAAATTGAGAATTGATTTTATTCCTACCACAATTTGGGATTTGATTTACCCTAATTAATCAAATCCCTAATTAATCAAATCAATTCTAAATCGGGGAGGAATAATTCCTTTCCATCTACAAAATTATTCCTCTGAAACCCTAGCCTCCAAGACCACTATAAAAAAATGGCCACACACAAGGGTTGAGATACGTTTAAAATTCCTACTGAAACTCTACAGAAAATTCCCCTCAAACCCTAGCCACCTCCTCTCTCCCTCTCTTTTACATAAGGCTCCGACCACCCAGTTTTCACCTTATAAACATATTCTCGTACCCTAGTTTAGCTATCGTTTCTCTACTGATCGATTGAACTGACTTAGGCATCGGATGGCCTTTGGCCAACACCCCCCGGGTGTGGTCCTCTTATTTGTTATATTTTGTAGGGAGAAACATGCGGCGAAGAAGGAAGGGGAATCTTTGCAACCAAATATTCTCGTGGGGAATTTTGCTCCCACAGAGGGCAACCAAAATGCAAGAGCGAATCAGGAAGATTTTAAAAAAGAACAATGAGTTGAACACGAATGAGATCTTGTACGAAGTTATTCAAAAAGGTAAGTCGTTGCTTGCATTTGAAGAAAATGATCTAAGTGACTTGGTTTTTTCATTAGAGGACATGATGAAGGAGATTCAAAAACGAATTGATTATTTAGAGCAGCCTAATCCTACTCATCCACTAGGAATTCCTTCTGAGGAAAGTGGAGACCAGTTAGAAAACATGAGCCAAATTGAAGGCGATTTTACTGAGTCTTTGTTATGGTACAAAGATTTCGGGAAGCAAATTTGAAACACTAATAGCCCTACCAGTAGTGTTAGAAGTGACCTAGGGGTACCTTCAACTACATATTTTGGTAGTTTAACTTATGAAAATGAGATGGGGTTACCCAATTGGAACTTTGGAGGCAGCAATTATGATGGAAGTGATTTAGGGTTGGCCAATAAAATTGACAATTTTGAAGGTCAAGGGTATGTTGGAAGTGATATGGGGCTGCCTCCGGTGAATTATGGAGGCATTACTGGTGGAAGTGAGATGGGTTTGGGGATGTTCCCTAAAAATGGGAATAGTGTTGTAGGCAGCAGTTGGGATACTGGATTGGGTACTGTCAGTAGCATGGTCACCGAAGTGTTAGCGAGATCCTAACTTAATTAGAATATTTATTTCCTAGTTTATTAGGATTATATTTCTTTCCTTTTTGTATAGATATTGTGTAATTATGTTTTTATCTTGTTTCCTAGTTTGACCTTACTAGGGTTACATCCTTGTACTATAAATACCTTTTTTTAGAGAATAAAATACAACCTGAAAAATATTCTACCTATATTGTTTGACTTAGCATCATAGCCAACTTTTCTGGTGACCTGTGTGTTGTGCCCACCCATTGTAAGATCCCACATCAATCAACGGAGAGGGGGTGATGTGCCTTATATGTGCACACCCGCATCCATCTAGCACGAGGCCTTTTGGGAGCTCACTGGCTTCGGAGTCGTAGGAACTCCGAAGTTAAGCGAGTTGGGGGCCAGAGCAATCCCAGGATGGGTGACCCACGGGGAAGTTGCTCGTGAGCTCCCAGAAACAAAACCGTGAGGGCAGGGAGGGGGCCCAAAGCGGACAATATCGTGCTACGGCGGAGTTGATCCCGGGATGTGACAATTTGGTATCAGAGCCACTCTGCCGTGTGGTGTGAGTGTGCCGACGAGGACGTCGGGCCCTTAAGGGGGGTGAATTGTAAGATCCCACATCAACCAACGGAGAGGGGGTGATGTGCCTTATATGTGCACACCGGCATCCATCTAGCACGAGGCCTTTTGGGAGCTCACTGGCTTCGGAGTCGTAGGAACTCCGAAGTTAAGCGAGTTGGAGGCCAGAGCAATCCCAGGATGGGTGACCCACTGGGAAGTTGCTCGTGAGCTCCTAGAAACAAAACCGTGCGGGCAGAGAGTGGGGCCCAAAGCGGACAATATCGTGCTACGGCGAAGTTGATCCCGGGATGTGACACCCGTGTTCTATCCCCATATTTTTTTTTCTCTACCTGTGCCGTGTGTGCCCTCTTAGGTTTGTGTGTTGTGTTGTAGTGTTCGTACCTCTGCTGTGTTCGTGCCTGTCTTTGTGCATCTGCCGTATTTGTGCCTTTGCTGTGTTCCGTTGTGTACTCTGTTGTCTTAGTGCATCTGTCGTATTTGTGTCTCTGCTGTGTTCCATTGTATACTATGTCGTGATCTGTTGAGTTTCTGCTGCAATCATGAGTGATAACTCCATTATTGATGTTGTTGCTGCTGTCTCTGCAAATTTGTGTGTTTCTGATTCTATTCCAGGTACTGGCTCTAATACTTGGATAATTAACACTGGTGCTTCTGATCATATGACTTATGATACTAAATTTTTTTATGAGTTGTCTATGACCCATACATAACTAGTGCTAATGGCTTGCCCTCTCCAATTACTAGTGAGGGCACAATCTCTCTCACTCCTACTCTGTCCTTGTCTCATGCATTACTAGTTCCCAATATCCATTGTAACTTGTTATCTATTGGCTATGGAGTGGATTATTTGGAGACCTTTGCTCCAGTGGCAAAGCTCAATACTATGCGTGTACTATTGTCCCTGGCTGCTAACCGCGACTAGCCCTTGTTACAATTCGATGTCAAAAATGCATTTCTACATGGTGACCTCAATGAGGAAATTTACATGGATCTCCCTCCTGGTATTCCTGTAACCTTTAAGGAGGGTGTTGTGTGTAAGCTGCGGAAGTCCTTATATGGATTGAAGCACTTTCCAATAGCGTGGTTTGGGAGATTTGCAGCATCTATGAAGAAATTTGGGTATTTGCAAAATAACTCAGACCATACTTTGTTTCTAAAGCGTCATAAAGGTAAATTGACAGCTTTAATTATTTATGTTGATGATATGATTGTGATTGGAAATGATCAAGCATAAATGCAAAATCTTCATAAGTATCTGGCTTCCGAGTTTGAGATGAAGTCATTGGGTGATTTGAAGTACTTTCTTGGAATTGAAGTTGCCAGATCTAAACATGGTATCTTTCTGTCTCAAAGAAAGTATAGTTTGGATTTAATTGCAGAGACTAGAATGTTAGATTGTAAACCAATTGATACCCCTAGTGAACAAAATCATAAGTTGGGGTTGTATCCTGATCAAGTCCATACAGATAAAGAGCGTTATCAACGACTTGTGAGGAAATTGATTTATTTATCTCATGCACGTCCTGATATTGCATATACAGTGAGTGTAGTGAGTTAGTTTATGCATTTTCCTAGTGAAGATCATATGGGTGCTGTGATGCGCATCTTGAGGTATCAAAAAGTAACTCCTGGAAAATGGTTAATGTTTTGCAAGGATGGTCATACAGATGTGGAAGGGTATACGGATGCTAATTGGGCTAGTTCAGTCACTGATAGATGTTCTACGTCTGGGTATTTCACATTTGTTAGTGGTAATCTTGTTACTTGGATGAGTAAAAAGCAAAAAGTGGTGTCTAGGTCTAGTGCCGAGGCCGAGTACCATGGGATGGATTAAGGTGTGTGCGAGTTAGTATAGTTGAGAAGATTGTTGAGAGATCTTGGGTTTGGACCCTAGAAACCCATGGATTTGTATTGTGATAATAAAGCTGCAATTGCAATTGCATAACCCTGTGCAACATGATCGTACAAAGCACGTGGAGGTTGATCGACATTTTGTTAAAGAGAAGTTGGATGCTGAAATTATTTCTTTTCTGTTTATATCATTCGAGTATCAACTGGCATATGTTCTTACAAAAGTTGTGTCTACTACTGTCTTTCTCAACTCGCTTGACAAGTTGGGCATGTGTGACATCTTTGCTCCAACTTGAGAGAGAGTGTTAGCGAGATCCTAGCTTAATTAGGATATTTATTTCCTAGTTTATTAGGATTATATTTCTTTCTTTTTTGTATAGATATTGTGTAATTATGTTTTTATCTTGTTTCCTAGTTTGACCCTACTAGGGTTATATTCTTGTACTATAAATACATTTTTTTGGAAAATGAAATACGACCTGAAAAATATTATACCCATATTGTTTGACACGAAGGTAGTGCCGAGAGTCGTATAGAGTTTCCTTGTGAATTTTCGGGTGGTAACAGTGATGAAAGTGATGCAGAGCTGCCTCCGGAACTATTTGGAGGTAGCATTGTTGGAAGTGATGATGGGCTTCCTTATGATGTTAGCAAAAGTTGGCAGAATCTATTTTCTTCTCCCTCAATTACAGTGTACATCTACCTTGTTGTTTGAGTTAGCTGTATTTTCAAATTTTTCTTATCATGTTTAATCCATGTTTCAATTTCTCTTTCGTAATGAATTAATGCTATTTTCCTTTCGATTTTATGCAATTGTCTTGCTTCTTTTATCTTCAATTGTGCGAGATATATATATATATATATATATACGCAAAAATAATATGAACTCGTTATCTTTAGGCATAGATTTACAACGAATTCGTGCCAAAGTTATCCATTAGTGCCAAATTGATATCTTCTTGAAACATTCATGTTCATAAAAATTCTCTAATAGGTACCTATGATTGGGGTGCATTCACTTGAGATTTATTTAAAAATAAATAAATAAATTCGATGGGGTTTACAGGATAATTTAAGTACCTACAAAACTATTAGTGAAGAGTTCCGAGAAGAGAGTTGAGTTGAAATTTCAGTGAAATATTTAGTCAATTTGGGACATTATATAATTAACTCAAACAAACCTCAGCTCCTTTTCAGGTAATACATATTTAAATTCACACGTAATCATGAACAAGTAAAAATATGGCAAGTAATTGAATATAAATTTTTTTCTCAAATATAAAATTTAATTCAATAAATTTTAACAATACAACTAATCAGCCCCGATCTCTTGGACCACAGGGGTTTAAGAGACTGTGGTCACTCATCGTTGGATGTAACATCCAACGGTAAAAGTTTCTTAAAAGGAGTGAAAGAGTGAGTGAACCGTTGAATTTACATCCAACGGTGAGTGACCACAAATCTCTTGACCCTTGTAGTCCAAAAAATCGGGACTGTACAACTAATACGTATAAAAGATAATAAAAGAAGTAAACAACAATCCTCAAAAAGGCAAAACTAAAATAGACAAAAGTTGCGAAAATAACTATAACACTCACATCACTAAAATTAAGCATGGTTCATAAACCCAAAAACAAAGTTGCCGCCTCGTTCCAAAGCACTCCCACGCCACACGCCTTTGAAAAATTAGTTTTAACACCACCATTCTTCTTTGATTAAGTCCTTTCATGACGATGACCCACTAAGCTGATTGTTCCAAAAACAAAGTTTTTTTTCTTCCATTATTTGTAAGTTGTACCAAAACTTTGTCGTTTTATGTGGGCCTTAGATCAGGATGGGATTTGGGAGTAGACTTGCTAGGCCTAGAGTTGTTTGTGTTAGGCCCAAACTCCAAACACACACAAAAAAGTTGATCGTTGTGGTTTCATCCACCGGCATCCCTTGTTCATGGTATGTCATATCATGAGTTAATTTCTACCTACCCATAATGGGTAGGGTGGCCCTTTTAACCTGAGGCGTAGGGTCTCTTCCTCTACGAACGTCCATTGTACAATATTTCATATAAATTGTTAATTGCTACCTACCCATAGTGGGTACGCAATCCCAGATAATTCCTTTTACTGTTGGACGAGCTGCCGATGTGGGATTTTAAAACTGCGTTAATTTGGAAGAGCTACCCTAGCTTGTACATATGCTATCAAATAAAGATCGAATGGACAGATCTTATTAAAGTTTCAACCGATCATGGCATCCAATATTGTCTTTGATTCTATAGCTGTAGAGGCCCAATATTAATGTCTTAGCACAAATCACATAAGCCAGATTTCCTGACAAAAACTCCATTTTTCTTTTGGTAAATACTGAATTGAGCATATGCTTTTATTTTATTTTTTTATAAGAAAAAAGAAAATTACAAACAGAAACCACGCGGGCACGCAGGTCCAAACAGGTCGAAAAAGAAAGGAACCGAACAATTCAAAGGCAAGCCCCATTCCCACAGCTTAGAATGGTTGAGCCCATGACCCAAATTTGCAACGGCATCCGCCGTGAAGTTCGTCTCGCGATAGATATGATTGGAGGATAGATCACCACAAAAAGAACTAAGGAGCTTAATTCCCTGAATCAAGGTACAAATACTCCAAGGTGGATCCGCTTCCTGTTTAACACAATTAATGATGAGCTTTGAATCCCCTTCCACAAGGATATTCCGCCAACCTCTATGGATCGCATAAGCAAGGCCATCACGAAGAGCCATACATTCAGCCACTGAAATAGTGTTGTCACCAGTGTTCTTAGCTCCAGCGAGTAAGACATGGCCGTCAGAGTCACGGATAACAAAACCAGAGGCAGCCACATTATTACGACAGAGCCATCAAAGTTTAACTTGACCCAGCCCATGGAGGAGGTTTCCATTTGATATGGAGCGGGGCTGAAGGACCCTTCACGTGCTTGACATTTTGGTTCCAGAACTCCAAGCCAACCTGTCCAGCCACATTGAGAACACGGACAGGATGAGGAGTAACACCTTTGAAGACCGTGTTATTTCTAGCTTCCCAGACTTGCCAACATAAAAGAAGAGCTTTGAAAAGAGCGTTGGGGCCATCTGGAGTTGAACTAGCCGGATATGCTTTTATTTCTTAGACTCAATTGTAGTTTCGAAAAGGTTCATTCTTTTATGATATGTCTGCCCTAATTTCTTTTATTGGGTCACATAAATTATTCATAAGGTTGTGTGCATCCTCTCAGTAACAAAAAGTGCTTTAAAATTAGAGATATTCATTTAAAAAGAGTACTGCTAAACGAACTCTAAAATTAACTGAGTACACCCTACTACCAAACTATTTATTGAATTACTAATTCACCATAATATAAATTACCAAAAAAGATATATTGAACTTGAATGATTCTTGCGTTGAATTATTGTCTTGCCTTGAAACATGTAAGAGGCTATTTCTCTGTTCTATTTATCTGCTAAACTTGAATTATTGTCTTGCCTCCGCGATTCCTTATTGTAGATAATGGTTGGAAACATATTGAAAATAAATACTGATGATGTTGTACAAGAATCATGAAGATGATTTTCTAGAGACGTGGTTGTGGTTGCAATTAAGGTGATATTTTGTTTGGTTCAGTTAATTTTTTGGTTTTTGTGTAGGTAAGACTTTGGCGTTTGAGGTATACAATCTATTAGCTGAATGAAACACTTTGGCATTTGGTTTCTTTCACTTTGTGGTTGCGAGAGGAACCGACTATTGGTGGGATACGTTTCTCTTTTTTCTTTCCAAAGGCAGGGGCGGATCCACAGAGGAGCAAGGGTGGTCAATTGACCCCTGCAACCTCTGAAATCCTCCATTAGAGCCGCCCAAATTGACCCTCGCAAGGTGCTCAATGAAATGCCCCAATGGGGCAAACTCTTGTGCTGCTGTGCAGCTGTGGAGAGCTTGCGCGCAGCGCAGCCCTTGCGCACAGCGCGCATCCTCTTTTTTTTGTTTGGTCGACGTCAAAACGACGTCGTTTCATTTAAGTGGTTTTTTTTTTTTTGCGCCCTCGACGTCGAAACGACGTCGTTGCACTTAAGGTTTTTTTTTTTGCGCGCTATTCTTCAAAACGACGTCGTTTCACTTATACTTTTTTTTTTTTTTAATAACACCTGGCCAAAACGACATCGTTTTGGCACAGGTTAAAAAAAAACAAAACAAAACAACAGCACAGCAGCCCGATACCCATCAGTTTCAAAACCCATTTCTTCTTCTCAATATCAAATTCTCTAACCTAAATTCCAACCCCAACTAAAACAACCAACCTCCAATCCAATTCAATGGTGGCTTTCCCTCCCCCCTCACAAATCAGTCGGTGGAGGCAGTAAAGTGGCGTCGGCGGTGGGCACTGGGCAGCAGAAAATTGAATAAGTGCCTCCAAAATTCAATTTGATTTCAAAGGTGGATTTATCCCTCAAATTTGAGAGTATGTTATCCTATTTTCTTTATGCTTTAATTAATTAGTAAAGATTCTTATATGTTAGTGTTTTTTGATTAGTTGTTGTTTTTTGTTGTTGAGATTTTATTTTAGTTTGTTAGTTTGAATAAACTAGGGCTTTTATGTTAGTTTGAATAAATTAGAGGTTTTGGTTTTGGTTAGTTAGTTTGAATAAATTAGGGTTTTATTTTTATGTTAGATTATATGATTATCTTGGTTAGTTTCAATTAATTAGGGGTTTTGATTTTGGTTAGTTAGTTTGAATAAATTAGGATTTTACTTTTATGTAAGATTATATCTCTTGGTTAGTTTGAATAAATTAAGGGCTTCTAGTTTTGGTTAGTTTGTTTGAATAAATTAGTGTGTTATGTTAGATAATAATTGGTAAATTTGATTAGTTGTTGGATTTTATTTTGGTTAGTTTGCATAAGTTATGGCTTTTTAATATTGTTGATGTTTGATTGGTTATTTCTACCAATACAGTTATGGAACGATACTTTAAGAGAAGGTTCGCATCAACTACTTCTAGTTCGGATAATGTGGGTAGTTCGAGTTCGAGAGATGTGGATATTTCTAGAGATGAGTTCGATAATGCTACGTTTTCAGAATATGAAAACTCGTCTTGGACAATTGTAATGTGGTTTTTTTCTATGAATTATGAATTCTAATATTATCGTTTCATTTTTATGAGTATATTTTGTATAAATTTTTTTCACCTTTAGACATTGACCCCTGGAAGGAAATATCCTGGATCCGCCACTGTCCAAAGGCTTTCAATTTTGTTTCTTTACTTTGTGTGATAGAGTGTATTATGGTGTACCAAGGGTATTTTTGGTAGTTATATAGGGTGTACTTAGTTAATTTTATATTTTGATTAAAATATTAGGGTGTACTTAGATCATATGGTGTACTTAGTTAATTTTAAGGTTCATTTAGCAGCACTCTTTAAAAACCTATTAGCGTATTAAAATTTTATAAGAATCAAATAGAAAATAACAAGTGGCTGGTTTTGAGTTTTTCACTCTAAATAGTTTCTATAAGGGTTTTTTGTATATTATGTCATGCTAAAATAGATTTATTAGTGAAATCCTATTAAAAGTACATAGATCAAGAAAGATAAAAGGGTTTACTGGCTTTCACATATATCCGACAAGAATATGAGACAAGACCATAACAATGCTACACTCAAGATAAACACGTTGTTCCCAGTACTAATTAACTTAAAGTAAAGTAAGGAACACAAGAAAACCCCAATTTGGGGTAAAAACTGAGGAGCCTAGCTCACGATTGGTTCATGGAGTGTGCGGTCTGGGCGACGACACTGAAACCCCTTTAAAAAGGGGGCTCCTTTAAAAATTTGAAAACAAGTATAATAGCAGTAAAAACCGAGGCCCTCTAAACCTGCTATGGCTGTGCCATGGTTTGACTATAGCGATCATATATTTCAGTCAGCCCCAAACACCATGACCACCTCTTCTTTTGAATGTCCTTTTTGTGAGGTTACCTTTTCTCACTCGCTCAGTAAGTGTTGGAAGCCATGGAACTATGGAACTATGCTTTTTCTATTATAGAATTAATGCTATATGCAGGGAAAGAAGGTACCCAAAAAAAAAAAATTATTAATTTGCTATTCAATTTCTACAACCCACTACAAGAGATATCAAGAAAAAAAAAAAGAGAGATATAGAGTCCGTTGATGGTGGTGATCAAAATTAGGCTCGGTGCTTTGAGTCCTTTGATGCACCACACTCCTCTGCTGTTGATCTGATGCTTTCTGTCCAAACTCCAAACCTTCTCTCTCTCTCTCTCTCTCTCTCTCTCTCTCTCTCTCTCATATACATGCACGCACTACAACATCTCTAGGGTAAAGGACGTGCTTGTTGCCTTAAATTGTTAGGTTGGTGGGGGTGAGAGGCTGGGGAGATAATTGGCGTTGGAAAAGGGAGGGGTAGGGGAAGGGGGAGCGTCCGTCTCCATTTCCCATGTCTCTCTATGTCCGTTCTCTAATTTTTTGACAAATGTCTACCTACTTAACTTCAATATAACACCATTAAGTTCTAATATAAAAAAATATATTTAATAATAATAACTAAAAACTAAAATAGCAAAACAAAAACACTTACTTGCCACCACAACCCACCCCTCCTCATCAGGTCATGATCCCGCCCCACTTCTCCACCAACAAACAATCCCAATCTTCTTTCTCTTTCTTTCTCTCCCACACTGCACCCTCCCCTGAATTTGGTCCTTTTACCCTAGTATAAACTAGTCCGAATCTCAAATGATTTGTGTTAGTATGAAAATTGTATTATCATTTCTTAGATTCTAGCATAGGTTGGGAATTAATGTGTGAATATTGTTTACTGGACGTTTTAGCGCTACACATTCAATTCCGGATCTTCAAAGCATGACTTGATCGATATGAGAAACTTGTTTTCAGTTAAATCATGACATAATCATGCATTCACAATAGGATTCCTAGTTGAAGTTATTTTCAATGTGATTTTGATTTAAGTTAAAATATCAGTGTTTTCTAGAGTGACATGCACCGTGCTAATCTCCTAATGAACTTGTTTTAGGAGATAATTGTTTCTTCATAAAAGTGGTCGTCTAGTGTCATCACTTAGAGTCCATATTGAATCAAAACTAATATCCATAATTGAATAGTATTTGGTCTCCTGTTTTGACGTCTTTCACCAGAGTCCATGTTGGACTAAATTTGAGAGTCATAATTGAAGAGTGTTTGTGGACTCTTTGGTTTCCGGCTGACTAGGAGAGTGAGTTTTGAATAAAAGAAGTGTGCCTCTCTTTTGAGAACACACAACTTTCGACATATATGGTTTTGAGCATATTGAATTTTCAAGAGAAAGCTGTTGTGCATATTTTTGAGATAAGTCATCAAGTGCTCCATGTTTACTTGGTGATTTATCAAATTCTTTCATCATTCATATTGCATTCATATGCACGTCGGTGACTCATACGGTTGAGGGCACCAAGACCGTAGTGGCGGTTTTCCTCCGGCGAGCTTAAAGCAATTGTGACCAGTATTGCGTTCAACATAAAGAGTGTTGAAGATCATCCAGTGACAGAAGTTGAGTTACGAAAAAGTCGGTAAACATTATCTAGAATGTGTCTAGGATCAGTGTGTGAGTACTTCTTGTAATCATCATTCTATAGTATATTTGTTTTGGATTGAGGGGTCCCATGAATTTTTCCCAGAGGTGGAGTTTTAGCATGTAAAATAATTCTATGTGTGTTCCTTTATTTTTAAGTAACTTTAGGTTTTAGTCACAAAAACAAAACTTTTAGTTCTGGAAAAAGCCAAAACTTTTTCAAAAAAGACAGAAAAACCCATCAACTTTCAAACCAAAAACATGCAAATGTAAAGGATTCCTTAGGAAATTCAAAAATAAATAAGGACACTTGTGTCCATTTTGACTTCTTTTAAAAATATTTCTCTCTCCTTTGGCCTTTTCCAAAATGTATGCTCAGCATGTTTCAGGATTGATAAGCCATATCAATCCTGCTACCAAAGTTTAATTTTTGTTTATTGATTATAATCTTTAATTGGCCTATCCACCCCCCTCTAGGCATTCTTAGTCATCCTACAGGTATTTTTAGTTCGAATTTCCATTCAATTCTAATTGGGTTAGATCAAATAGGCAACAACGATTACCATAAGAAAAAATATATCAAGTGCAGCCACTTGCAACACAAAGTACAATATGGGACCAAACTGAGGGAGGGGAAGTGAGAGAGAAAAGCGAAAGAGAGAAAGGGGTAGAGAGAGGCAACGACGAGGTGCTCTTGCGAAAATTGGTTAGGGGTTTGATGGCTGCTAGGTAGCTTTGCTGGCAATGAAAAGCAGAGGTGCACATGGCAGATGAGATGGGGTTTGGTGGGTTGTGGTGGCTGCGAGGTTTGCCTGCTAGATTTTTTTGTTTTTCTATTTTAGTTTTTAGTTTTTATTATTTTTATTTTATGTTATTAGAATTAAACGTAGTTATATCAGAGTTTAGTAGGTAGACACTTGTCAAAAAATTAGAAGAAGGGATTTGGAGGGACCTGGAAAATGGGGACAGCGGATGCATGATATAACTAGGTTAACTTTCTTTTTTCTTTCTTTTTTTCTTTTTTTAAACTATGTTTTTTATAACTAGTTTTAGTTATAGTGCATTGAAAAAAATGCCCTTAAATTTTAAAGGAGTTAGCCGTAGGTGGTGGATTGCAACACTTTACAAAGTTCACGTGGTTGAAAATAAAAAAATTAAAAGTTTATGTGGTAATGGCACACATACCTAAAAGTTTAGATAGTATTTATGCAAATTTTTCTTATTAAAAATAAACAATTAACCTTGTTCACATTCAATAATTTTCAAGTTATTTAAAAAAAGAAATCTTTTTTACAAAAAAGAAAAAGATAGGTGGGAGCTAATAGCTATTGCAAGGATGGGGCGGGAAAATGATGGCTAGTGAAAATCAAATTGGCAATTAGAGTATGATAGCCAGTTTGATCTTGTCTCACCCCTATTGTCATCTCTAATTTTAACTTCCTAATTTCTTACTAATGAATTTATGTGTGGTTTAATACGTAACATTGAATCTTTAAAAGTACAACTAGTTTACGTAGTGAACAAATATATTCCCAACACTAGCATATAATAGTAACAAATTACGTAACTTAGTGAGACAAGAGATTAAATTCTTTTACTTAATAATAAACACTCTAATTTTAACTTCCTAATTTCTTACTAATGAATTTATGTGTGCTTTAATACGTAACATGGAATCTTTAAAAGTACAACTGGTTTACATATTGAACAAATATATTTCCAACACTAGCATATAATAGTAACAAATTGCCTAACTTAGTCAGACAAGAGATTAAATTCTTTTACTTAATAATAAACGCCATAATTACAAAATCTATAACATAAATTTTATAAGTAAATTGCCAAACAATGAGGTTGTTGAGTCTTCTTCATATTTGTATATAATTTCCTTAGTGTGGGTACAAAGAAATCTCATCAATAGAATAATATATCTGTGGGAACCAAATTAAACCTGAACCCTAGGTTAAATAATTAGGCCAATCAATTTGGGAATTATTTGACCTAATTGGGAGTTACCTAACTTAATTGGGAATTACCTAACCTAATTGGGAATTACCTAATCAAATTGGGGGTTACTTGAATTAATTGCGAAATTACCTAATTCAAGTTGGATGTATTTGATCCTCGCCTTAATTAGGAATTCGGTTAAATCCCTAATCCCTAAATACACCAATTTCACCAACTACACCAACCACACCAACCTCACCAACTACACCAACCCCACCAACCTCTTCAATGTCAATATAAATACTTGGCTACGCACAAGGATGAAGTACGTCAGAACTATTACTAAAATCTCTGTAGAGATCTTCCCTCACAGACCCTAGCTACCTCCCCTCTCTCTCTCTCTCTCTCTCTCTCTCTCTCTCTCTCTCTCTTTTACATAAGGCTCCGGCCGCCCGGTTTATATTATAAACATATCTCCGTACCCCATTAGCTATTGTTTTCTATACGATTCAGTTGAACTAATTTAGGCATCGGAGGGCCTTTGGCCAACACCCCCTGGGTGTGGTCCTCTTATTTGTTCTATTTTGCAGGGAGAAAGAGGCGGTGAAGAAGAAAAGGGAATCTTTCCAATCGAATATTCTCGTGGGGAAATTTGCTCCTACAATATCAACCATGACTAGGAAGAAGACCAAACTAGCATGGATAACGAATGATAGTGCTAGGAAAACCAACTTTAGAAAAAGGAAGGAAGGCTTGTTGAAAAAATTGAGTGAGTTGGGCATCTTATGTGACGTGAGTGGTTTTGCCATTATTTATGGCCCAGACGACAAGGAGCTGGTTGTGTGGCCTTCAAACCCAATTGCGGAAGAATTGCTCGCAAGGTTTTAGAGGATACCAGAAGTAGATTGGTGCATGAAGATGATGAACCAAGAGACATACCTTAAGGATAGGTTAGCTAAATTGAAAGAACAAATAACAAAACTCATAGAAAGAACAAAGAGATGGAGATGAACATCATCATGTCCCAAATTCAAGAAGGTAAGCCATTGAATGAATTTGGAACTAGTGAACTAACTGGTTTGGTTTTGTTTTGTTTTTGGAAAAGAAGATGAAAGAGATCTGGAAACGGATCGAGTACCTCAGGCATGAAACAAATCTTCCATTAGGTGCTTTTTCTCCTAATGAGGGTGGGGTGGGGATGCAAAAAACACCACTGTCCCTGATGAATGGAAACCCTATACAGAGTCTTGGTATAATTATTTTAGCAAAGAAAAGGGGAAGCAAAGTAGAACATGTCTGTTGTTAGTGCCAGCAGTAGCAATGTTAGAGCACTTCCAGCAGCTCAGGGTGGGGGGTGTGTTGAGGGCCCAAAAAACGATTCCAGCAACAAGGGCTGGTCCGAGTAGGAGGTGGGGGCCACGAGTCTGGGCAGGAAGTTCAGCTCACGCACGAGCCCGAATTTTGGGTCTAGCGTCAGTCCTCGAATTTGAATTTTTTTTTTTCGTTCCGCCAACTGCTAGCAGCCACGTGGCGTCCTCTAGGCTCTCTGATCACTTTTTGTCCTCCAATCCAATGGCAACCATTTTTTTTGTAATAAAATAATGAAATAAATTCGAATTTAAAAAAAAAAAAAACCCAAAATTTAATGAATTTTTTTCTATAAATACCAACCAATACTTTCACTTTTAACACCAAATCCTCATATATTTTCTTCTCCTTCAACTATTATTCACTTTCTACTCAATATTTTCACTCTCAAGTTTTATTTTTCTCTATCATCTTATGGCTTCTTCTATCAAAACCGGAGTGGCATGGAGCATCATGGAAGATGTTTTGTTGTGTGAGTGTTGGGTCCAAATTAGTCATTGTCCCGTCTCAGGCAATGAGATGAAATTCTGTTATATGTGAATAAAAATTCATACCGAAGATCGAGTTCGACCCATACGAAAATGGCATTGTTTAGTAGGTGAAAAATTCTCAATAAAGAGTAGGGAAATGGAGAGATGTCTTGGCAAAAGCGATGGACAACCATAGAAGCAAGGAAAATCTTAGCAATGAGGTAAATTATTTGTAATTTTCGTTTTATTAATTTTAATGTCCTATTAATTTTTTTTAAATGTTTCTTGCATTTTCTTTATTTATTTAAATGTTTCTTGCATTTCCAATATTTTGTTTATATCTCTTGAATTTCCAATAATTTGTTAATATTTCTTGCATTTCCATTATTTTGTTTATATTTATTGCATTGCCAATATTTTTTTAAGTTTCTTGCATTTCCAATGTTTTTTTTTATATAGAATATGCAAGCACAAATGTGGTATGGTGCTATTGAGCAAGGCAAAAAAATTTCAACCGTGACCAATGTTGGGAAGTTGTGAAGAATTGTAAGAGATTTCGAATTATTCCAACAGGTCCAGCCGTGGTGTTGAACGAGACGCCACTCCATGATTCACCGACATCGGATTTGTTTATAGATTCCATCCAAAAGGAGCCGAGGCCTAGTGGGAGAAAGGTGGCGAAGGCGAAGAGAGGGAGTAATTGTACCAGTAATATATCTAAATTTTTGGAGGAAATTGCAAGACAAAGCGCCATGAGAATTGAAATAAACATGAAAACCCAAGAAGACAAGAGGGCAATTCAAGTAGAATATGCAAAAGAAAGGGAGTATGTACTCAAAGAAAACATTGAGAAGAAGGATCGGGAAACCATGGCCATGGATACAACCCATATGTCCCATGAAACAAAACAATTTTGGAAGCTAGAACGATGGGATGTTATGAAAGAAGACTTTTCTGTGATGATGGACCTAGCAACACGGATTGGTTAAATGATCAAAACCATTAAGTTAGTTTGCTTTTTTTTTTTTTTTTTTTTTTAGTTCATTGTATTTTAATGTTTTGTTTTAAAAATTAGTTATGTATTTTATTTAATTAGTACTAATTCTTAATTACTTGTAATGGTTTTCTTTGAGTGAATAAAGAAAGCACTCAATAAATACCTTTTTATTCAAAACATTCCGTACATAAAAAACCACAACCAAAGGATAACTAAAAAACAAACCACAACCAAAGCATTAAAAAAAATAAAACCACAACCAAAACATAACTAAAAATAAAACACAACCAAAGAAAATAATATTTATAAATAATAATAAAAAAACATCTTCACTTCACTTCATTTACCGTCATTGCCTTTCACCGCCCATAAATGCTACATCAAGTCAACTTGACGTCATTCATGAATATAAGACGATTGCATCTCCATATATCGATCAATCATACGGGTCATGAAACGACCGTCCCTAACCAACGGTTCATGTTCTAATGGTTCTCCATTTGGCCCCATGGGTTTTTCATAAATTCTTGTCAAGGTCATGTTCATGGGATCCGGTTCGTACACATCTGCAGCATCGTAATCATACTCATCCTCCACAATCATGTAATGGAGGATGATGCATGTCATCATTATGTTCCTTAACACCTCCTCATCAAACATATGTGCCGCACCCCTAATAATAGCCTACTGGGACTTAGAGGATACCAAAACACCTCTCCACATCTTTTTTGTAACCCACTTGATAGGCATAAAATAATTTTTGCTTCTCGGATCGGGGATGCGGAATTGATTTCAAAAATGTGGTCCACCTCGAGTAGATGCTGTCTGCTAGATAATACCCATTCTGGTAGACAATATTATTGATTTCATAGATGATATTCGGGGCTTCACCTCTCAAAACATCATTGAACTCCGGGGATTGACCCAGCACGTTTAAGTCGTTTTGAGATCCGACAACTCCGAAGAAGGCATGCCAAACCCATGTATCGAATCCAACAATGGCTTCAAGGATGATACTTTTTTGTCCTTTCCTATTTCTAAAATCTCTTTGCCAAGCAGTTGGGAAATTCTTCCATTGCCAATGCATGCAGTCGATGCTACCAATCATTCTTGAAAATCCTCGGGCTTCGGCTTTTTGTAGAAGCCGTTGAAGGTCTCTAGGTGTAGGTCTGCGCAGGTAGTCCCTGGTGTACAGAGTTTCAACTGCATCACAAAATCTTACCAAGCTCTCCAAAGTAGTGGACTTCTCCATCCGGGTACTTCCTCATCCGGGTAATCTCATCCACCTAATCAACAGATAAACCATACGCCAGCATTTGTGTAACAGCTGTAAACTTTTGCTTGAGAAGAAGTCCCAAAACGCCAGCAGCATCACACTTTTGAACAAAGTATTCATCATAATTGCAAATATCATGCATGACTTTATTGAACAAATGAGGTTACATTCTATATCGCCCTTTAAAATGAACATCAGAGTATAGAGAAGTTGGAATAAAATAATCTTCAAGAAGATTCTTACCCTGAAAATGCATATGTCTGTCCACATTCGGGCCATGCCCGACTTGTGAACCATGGTGGTGGCCTTGGTTTTCTTCATCAAGCAAAGCCACTGCTATGACAATTGGTTGATCTAGTTCTCCCTGCACCCTTTTGTCTTCAGCTCGTCCACGCCTTCTTTATCTAGTTTCTCGCTCTTACCTCTCCAAGACCTAGTTCATGTCTGACATTGAGAATGGAGTATGAATTCTAAAATATGATAAATGAAAATATAGGGAAGATCTGGTGTGAGAGGTATGAACTGAGCCTCTGGTTTTATAGAAAATTTAGGCCGATAGAGATGACACGTGGCGCAATTTTAGAGGGTGAAAATCTTATCTGAATTTTGAATTTTGAAACCGAAATTTTTTTCCGATTGTGATATATGAATTTTATAATAAATATTGACACATATGAACCCAAAAATCTTATCCGAAAATATTATCCAAATTAATTGTTTAGGTAAAAAATTTGTAAAAAAACAAAAAAAAACAAAAGAATAGTATTTACCCTTTGCCATGGTAATGGGTGGAAACACACATTGCTTTTTGCAAGGGCAGCCACTATTTACGTAAATAGTAGCTGCCCTAGTCCTCTCCTTGCCATGGCAAAGGGCAAATGGGTGGAAGTGCTCTTATGGGTAACATGGGGTTGCCACCACATGCATCTTGTGGCAACACTTTCATGATTTTGGAGAATGTAAAACGAGAAAACGAATTTGCATTTTCATGATTTGAGAATGCATCTAATAGATTAATTTGAAAACATATTCAAAAAATAAAAATAGTGAAAATGTATTGTATCGGATAGTATAATTTGAGAATAATAATATTTGAGTTATTTTTCAAGTATATTTGTGCTACGTTGGTTTAAAAAAAAAAAAACTAAAACAATAAGAAAATTCTAATGTGAAAAAAACCTAGAATTATCTTTAATAATAAGTGAAAATGATAAATACAAATGTTGAATTTTGTTGGTTAATTAATAAACTAAACAAGTATATGCATCTAAGAATAATTATTTATCCATCCAAATCATTATTTTGTCAAAATAAATACAGATTATCCCTCAACCCATCCCACCCCCAAATCCACAACAGTCTCTCTCTCTCTCTCTCTCTCTCTCTCTCTCTCTCTCTCTCTCTCTCCTAGTCATCTTCTTCACCAATCCATCATACAGAAACACCAAAAACTTTAACATCATCATACAATCACAGGAAATCCCATAAGCGTGCACATCATTGAATATGCTTATGGGTCATGGCCACTTCCTCATATTCGGATTTTCTCAGCAATGGGCAGTAGGAGAGAGAGAGAGAGAGAGAGAGAGAGAGAGAGAGAGAGAGAGAGGGATGTGGTGGCGTGTGTGGGTTTTACTTTAGGGAAAGAGAAAGAGGCGAGAGGCGAGAGGCGAGAGGGAAAGAGCAGATGGATTTGGATTGCATTTGTTTTCAGAAAACGCCGAGAACGATATTTTATCGTTTTCAACTTTTGTACACAAGGAAAACGATTTAAGCTTGTTTCTCAAAACAAGTAACCGAACACATTTTTAAGTGGAAACAGAAAACAAAAACAGAAAATGGCCCTTGAAAATGGAAACGAACGGGCCTTATTTCATTTCATTTTTTCTAACTTTTGGGTCCTAACTATAACTGATATCAATTTTCTTTCAAACTTCAATAAAAAGTTAAGAAAGTATTGACAGCCCAAAAGTTCTTACATTCTCTCACTAATACAAACATCCTTAGATATAATCAAGGAATAAAATATTGATAATATCGATGAAATATCGAGGATATTATCGTTTTTTTGGGTATATGATATTTTGAAATATATCCATACACATATCGTATAAGTATCAATAATATCGAAAAATATCGACATCGATAATTTCTCTCACACTTCAATAACATTTGGCCAAAATATCGCTATAATATCAATAATATCGAGATGATGAAGACAATGAAATATTTGAAGATTTACTTATACTAACACCCCACGAGGTTTCTTCTGTTTTCACAAAATCCCTTCAGGTCTAAAAAATTACATGAACACCCCTTGAGGTTTCAGTTTGTTTTCACAAAACCCTTTTTTGCTGATTGTTTATCCAACAATTGATGATTTCATTGAAAAAAAAAAAACTTACGCAAATGACAAAATTAACCTTAATGAAGTATTTGCAATCTAATCTCAAAGGCCAACTTTGTCATTTGGAGAATAATTTTTTATTTATAAAATCATCAACTTTGTCTAAAACCTCAAGGAGTTTTGTGAAAAAGTCGAAAACCTCAAGAGGTATTAGTGTAAATAACTCAAATTTGAACCTTATAGGAACTCTATATGGTACTAAGTCACTCATATATCTTATAATGCAATGGATAAAGTGTAAAATATTGTAGTAAATTATTATAAATAAATGATTATGGTGTGTTTAATCTTCTTTCACGATTCTCATTCAATTTTATCGATATCGAAAATATCCCGATATTTCCATCGAAATTTCTGTAATTTTAAACTACCGATATTTCCAAAACCATCAATATTAAAACATTGGATATAACCATGAATAAATCAATTATGCACCAATAAAGATAATTAACCATAATGGCCGAAATAAGTTTATATCAAACATGACCAACCCATACAAATAAAGGAGTATGATATATTAGTCAAGCATGTCTCAAAGACTATTGTAATCGGTCCTCCGAAAGATTTGAGTAAACTCTCCACTACTCTTACCAACTATAGGTTATTCAGGTCTAATAGAATATACAACATGTTAGAAGAAAAAAAAAATACAATGACATAATCACAATGGGAAAACTGAAACTTTAATTGCATAATCTCATGATAAAAAATAAACAATTAACCTTGTGCATATTCAATAATTTTAAGTTATTTAAAAGAAGAAAATTTAAAAAAGAAAAAATGGCTGGAAATGGGTTGTGTCGTGTCAGGATCATTTACATGTCAAGAATACTCAATCCAAACCCGACCCGTTTAATAAACGTGTCATGTTAGATTGACCCGCTAATTTTCCATGCGAGTTTCGAGTCGTGTATTGAACCCACTAAGTGGTAGGAACTAAAAGAACTAAAAAAATTAGAAAAATTAAAAAATAAATGAAGAATAAACAAATAAATGAGGTAGCAAGTTGGCGGGTTATATGCATATTTTAGCGGGTTGGCGGGTTACATAAGTATTTTAGCAGGTTGGTGAGTTGACCCAAAATCCATCCGTTTTATAAATGGGTCATGGTGGGTTGACCTAAAAATTTAATCGTGCGGGTTTCGAGTAGTGTATCGGGTCATATCGAAAATTGCCACCCTAATAATAGCTACTGTCAGGATGGGGCGGGAAAATGATGTCTATTGAAAATCAAATTGGCAATGAGCGTATGATAGCCAATCTGATCTTTTCTCACCCCTATTTTCATCTCTAATTTTAATTTCCTAATTTCTTACCAACGAATTTATTTGTGGTTTAATACGTAACATTGAATCTTTAAAAGTACAACTGATTTACGTATGGAACAAATATATTTCCAACACTAGCATATAATAGTAACAAATTGCGTAACTTAGTCAGACAAGAGATTAAATTCTTTTACTTAATAGTAAACGCCATAATTACAAAATCTATAACATAGATTTTATAACTAAAATGCATAACAATTTGGATGACCAAAATGGAATTGCATCCTTGATTTCGAAAATATCCAATTTATCTTGACAATGAGGTTGTTGAGTCTTCTTCATATTCCTATATAATTTCCTTGGTGTGGGTACAAAGAAATCCCATCAATAGAATAGCATATCAACCATGACTAGGAAGAAGGTCAAACTAGCATGGATAACGAATGATAGTGCTAGGAAAACCAGCTTCAGAAAAAGGAAGGAAGGCCTGTTGAAAAAATTGAGTGAGTTGAGCATCTTGTGTGACGTGAGTGGCTTTGCCATTATTTATGGCCCAGACGACAAGGAGCCGGTTGTGTGGCCTTCACGCCCAATTGCGGAAGAATTGCTCGCAAGGTTTCAGAGGATACCAGAAGTAGATCGGTGCAAGAAGATGATGAACCAAGAGACATATCTTGATGATAGATTAGCTAAATTGAAAGAACAACTGACAAAAACTCACAGAAAGAACAAAGAGATGGAGATGAACATCATCATGTCCCAAATTCAAGAAGGTAAGCCATTGAATGAATTTGGAACCTGTGAACTAACTTGTTTGGTTTTGTTTTTGGAGGAGAAGATAAAAGAGATCTGGAAACGGATCAAGTACCTCGGGCATGAGGCAAATCTTCCCTTAGGTGCTTTTTCTCCTCATGAGGGTGGGGATGCGGAAAACACCACTATCCCCGATGAATGGAATCCTACAGAGTCTTTGTATAATTATTTTAGCAAAGAAAATGGGAAGCAAAGTCAGAACATGTCTGTTGTTACTGCTAGCATTAGCAATGTTATGGGTAACATGGGTTTGCCACCACATGCATCTTTTGGCAGCACTTCCGGTATTAATGTTTCTAAAGAGATGAGGCTGCTTAGTGAGAACTTTGGAATGAGTAGATCAAGTGATATAGGGTTTATGTATGGAAATATTAAGGGTGACATGAGCAATGTTGGAAGTGATTTCGGCACGTCCTTTGGGAGATTTGGCGACAGAAAATATAGGAATGATATAGAGTGGTCTTATGAGAATTTGGGAGCGAGCAGTGATGGAAGTGGTATAGGGTTGCCCCATGTGAATAATGGGTTACTGCAAACTCATTATGGGAATGTTAATGGAAGTAGCAGTGGTAATGTGAGAAATGATGCGGAGGATATTGGAGGGATTAATGGAGGATATGATAATATAGAGGGGCATATACCTCATCCTAGTAACATAACAGGGGGTTTTGGAAGCAATATTGGGGTGCCTCATGGAGCTGGTAGTGATACAGGACTTCCAAATGGGTTATCTGGAGAGAGTAATGCTGGAAGTGATGCTGGGGTTCTCAATGATATTAGCAAAACCCGGAAAAGATCATTCTCTCCTTGAATTGCAATGCACCTTTGATCATAAAAGGAAGTACAAAAGAATGCAATGTACTTCTCTAGTGTTTCCTTATGTTGTTTTTGGTGTTTTTTCCTTTCTCCTCATCATGTTTGACACATGTGCGAATGTCTCCTTTTTAATAAAATAAAGTATTTTCTTATCATAAATTTATTTATTAGTCATGTTTCTTTTCAAGTGCTAACATACACATACATACATGAACAGTCCCGATCTCTTGGACCACAGGAGTCCAAGAGATTGTGGTCACCCACCGTTGGATATTAATCCAATGGTTCAAAATGATATATATAAATGCAATATGACATAAATGATTATTACCCGATTCAAGTCAACCGTTGAATTTACATCTAACGGTGAGTGACCATAAATCTCTTGGACTACAGGGGTCCAAGAGATCAGGACTGCATACATGAATGCTTTAACACACTTGCCAAAGAATTTGATCTCATGTAGCACTGAGAACGGTGGGCACAAGTTTATGCCCAAGGTGTTGAGACTATATCCTGTAAGGGATAAAATATCGATAATATTTACGAAATATCGAAGATATTATAATTTTTTCGAGTATAAGATATTTAAGAACATATTCATACACATATTATATAAGTATCGATAATATCGGAAAATATCGACGTCGATAATTTTTCTCACACTTCAGCAACATTTTGCTAAAATATCACTATAATATCGATAATATCGAGATGATGAAGACAGTGAAAATTTTGAAGAGTTATTTATACTAACACCCCATAAGGTTTCTTGTGTTTTCACAAAACACCCTCATGTCTCAATAATTACATGAATGCCCCCTCAGGTTTGAGTCTTTTTTCACAAAACTCCTTTTTGTTGATTGCTTGTCCAAAAATTGATGATCTCATTGAAAAAAAAAAAAACTAATGTAAATGACAAAATTAACCTTAATGAAGTTTATGCAATCTAACCTTATGTTGGGTTCGAGCCATTTTCAAGGGAGACGCTGCTAGTTTTCCAGTAGAAGTCTAATGTAATAACCCAAAACAAAATATCTAAAAAGAAATCAAATATCTAAAAAGTAGATTAATATCTTCTAGCAAAAAGACAATTTTGCCATCGCATTATTTAATAGGGAAAAAGTTGACTTTTTGATCGGGAACGAATTTGGCAATTCCGCTTACGCCATTGCGTAGAGCACGGCGAAACGAGTCCGTAGACACGGAGTAGACTCTAATCGGAGTTGTAACGAAGAAAATATGGCCAAAATACCGCGAAGGGCAAAACGGTAATTTGGGGAAAAAATCAAATTTTATCTCTTCTCTCTCCTCTCTCCCGTCAGCTCCCTCTCTCCTCTCTCTCTCTCTCTCTCTCTCTCCCTCCCGCGCGACTCCGTTGACCTCTCTCCCTTCCGATCGAGACAGCGGCCACCACAGGCCGTCTCGATCTCCGCCATTGGTCCTAATAGCTCCGCCACTCACCCGCCGTTCTTCTCCGACCAACCTCAGCCGCGGGGACGCCGGAAACTGGCCGGAACCTGCCATTGTTTGCCGATTTCCAGTTCAAACTTCCAGCTCGTTTTTCTCCTTCAATTCTCCACCAAATCGATCGAATAAGGCATCAGAGGTCCAGTCGACCCTCAGGAGGGACCTCGAAGGGTCCAGCTAGCTCGGACCATCAGTGAGTGGACTTTTCTTTCTTAAAAGATTTTATAATTATATTTTTTATTTGATCTTGAATAAGTGTTATAGCATGAATTTTATTGTGAAAATATCTTTATTTTTATAAAAATTAGCCAAGCAACAGATTTGAGGTTTTTGAGACAAAAATAGCAGTTTAGCTCAGATTTACCAGAGTACAGAGGATATCAGATTTTATCAGAAATAGTTATTTTAGAACTATCGTGTACCCATTTGCTTTTGGTGATTACCCACAGTCGGACCGATGTCTACGGACATCCAGTCTGATTTCAGTTACATTAGTGCACTTGACTTTGCCTCACGAGTTTCGGGGACGCTCGGACCGTGAGTGCCAGGATTTGCAGCTCGACAGACTTGGTGTCCCGAGACCTGCTAGGATTGAGGCTCGGCTGACTCTGTGTCCCCGAGACCTGCCAGGATTGTGGATCAGGCTGACTGCGGTCCCCTGTATCTTGCCAGAGCGGCTCGAGTCGACTTGGTGTCATCGAGACCTGCCGGCAGATCAGGCTGATCATAGTCCCTTGATTTCGCCAGTGTGCGGCTCGGGTAGCCTGCGTGACACCCGAGACGTGCCAGGGGAATTGACGGATATGACAGGGGTACAAATTGGTGGTAGTTTCAAAGGATTTTGAGCTTTCTTTTATTCAATTATGACTTTCAGTTATTTTATGCCAGTTTCTTTGATATTCGCGCATTTATATCTTTACATATTTGTTCAGTTATACGAGCATACTCATCAGTAAGTTTTTACATGCCGGTTTGAATACCTTGTATTGAAATATAGACAAACCCTCGATTTATATCCTTACTTATTTTTAAATGGGGGTTATTATTGTAATAACCCAAAATAAAATATCTAAAAAGAAAGAAAATATCTAAAAAGTAAGGATAATTTTGCCCTCGCATTATTTAATAGGAAAAAATTGACTTTTTAATCGAGAAAGAATTTGGGAATTCCACTTGCGCCGTTGCGTAGAGCACGGCGAAACGAGTCCATAGACACGGAGTAGACCCGAATCGGAGCTGTAACGAAGAAGATATAGTCTAAATGTCGCGAAGGGCAAAACAGTAATTTGGGAAAAAAGTCAAATTTTTTTATCCCTCTCTCTCTCTCTCTCTCCTCTCTTCCTCTCCCGTCGCACCCAGCAGTGCGACGCTTTGACTTCTAGGCGATGGCCCGGCCACCACAGGCCAAGCCGATCTCGGGCAAAGGTACCGTCGGCTCCGCCTCCCTCTCGCCGTCAAGACCTGACCGACCTCAACCCTTGGGCCGCACGGAGCTGGTCGGAAAATCACGATTTCCGACAGATGTTCACCGATTCCAGTTCAAATTTCCAGCTCGAATTTCTCCTTCGTTTCTCCACCAAATCAATCGAGTAAGATATGGTTTCTCAGCTATTTTTCGTGTTCTACCTGATGGATGTATGGGTTTCGATCGATTTTAGCTCTAAAGCAATCAATTTTCGACTTGAAATCTGGCCGAAACTTCGGCCGCCGTGATCGGCCATTTCGGGCCACTTTTTGGGGTATGTTCAAGAACAAAAGTGACTCCAAATGGGGTGTTTTACCTAGGATAGGAGTTTGGAGTCTTGGTTCCGAGATTTTTCGGCCACCCGGTATCGCTTTAGACACCCGAAACTGCCCGCGCGTGCTGGGGCTCGTGGACGAGGGTGGTGAAGTAATTCTGTGCAGTTTTGTGACCCTCGTGTTGTCACGAGCGCGTAGGATTTCACGGATCTCGATTTGGAGTCCGTTTGAGCCCCGAACGGATTTTCCATGTCGCGCGATCCGTGGGTGCAGTGTCGTCAAATAATCGGATCGCGCTGAATTTCGGATATGTCGGTCTACATGATCTCAGGATCGTGTAGGATTCGACGGATTGCGNAATCGGAGTCCCGGATACTCCGAAATCACGAACCCTGGGTCTAGGGTTTGGATTTTAAGCGATAACGCGATTTTGGCTAATCCGACAGTCCATTTCGGACCAAAATCGCAGAACATGGTTCCTTCTCTGTAAGGAACCTTCAGAGGAGCCCAGATTGGCCATCGGAGACCGTGGACTCACGGGGTCCCGGATCGGCCGATCTAGCAGCTTATCGTTTATTGAGGTTTCGGGTCTCTTAAGACCGTTCTAATTATCTAAAAAGCTAATGTGAGCATAAGAGTAACTTTAAGTTGAGTGCACGTATTTCTAGGAGCCGGGGCAAGATGTTTAATTTAATTCTTTTATTTCAGCAGTTTATTGATTTATTATTCCTGGATAATCAGGCACCAGAGGTCCAGTCGACCCGCAGGAGGGACCTTCGAAGGGTCCAATTAGCTCGGACCATCAGTGAGTGGACTTTCTTTCATAAATGATTTTATCTAAATGAGTTATATAAATGATTTATATAACTGAGTTTACTTAATAATTTTATCGTGATTTTATATAAATAAGTTTTATAAATGAGTTTATCTGAATAAGTTTTATTATGTTTCCGAGCATGATTAGTACAGAAATAGTCCCATAGTTTTGTGCTGCTTACTTACGCATGCTAAAGAGTTATAGAAAACAGAGTTTGAGGCTTATGGCAGATGAAATAGCAGCACAATTTGAGATTTCAGTTATTAATCAGATTTTTCTAAAGGAATTTATTTTAAAACCACCTAGTACCCATTTTCTTTGGTGATTACCCACAGTTGGACCGATGTCTACGGACATCCAGTCCGATTTCAGTTTATGTCAGTGCACTTGACTTTGCCTCACGAGTTTCTGGGACGCTCGGACCGTGAGGGCCAGGATTTGCGGCTCGACAGACTTGGTGTCCCGAGATCTGCCAGGATTGCGGCTTGGCTGACTCTATGTCCCCGAGACCTGCCAAGATTGCGGATCAGGCTGACTACGGTCCCCTGCATCCTGCCTGAGCGACTCGAGTTGACTTGGTGTCATCGAGGACCTGCCGGCAGATCAGGCTAATCATAGTCCTCTGATTTTGCCAGTTTGCGACTCGAGTGGACTGCGTGGCGCCCGAGACCTGCCAGGGGAATTGACGGATATGACAGGGGTACAAGTAGGTGGTATTTCCAAAGGATTTTGAGTTTTCTTTTATTCAACTATGACTTTCAGTTATTTTATATCAACCTCTCTGATTTTCCAGGCATTGATATCATATATATTTGTTCCGTTATGCAAGTATCTTCATCAGTATGTTTTTATATGCTTATTTAAATACCTCTATTGAAAGACAAACAAAACATCGATTTATACCACTCTTTATTTTTTAAATGGGGGTTATTATGCTTATAAACTTGTTTTCAAGAACTTATTATTGTCCACTCACATTTTCAATCTGTTTTCCACCCCCAGGCCGTAGAAGTACACGGGATCCACCACTGGGCCATTCAAAGCTTCCGCGTCACCACGTAAGGTAGAGTTTTGTAGAAAATCCTTAAAACCCCGAAAATTTTAGAAAATGCTCTGATATTTAGTTGAAGTTGAAAAACTGGAGTTGAGATCTGTTATCTGAGATATTCTGGCAGTTGGTGTGAATTTATTGATTGTTGAACAGGTGAAGAATTTTGGGTTTGGTCAAAATACAGGGGAGACTCTGCCGAATTTTCGGCAGAAGTCTAAGGGAATTGTAAAAAGAATTTGAAACAAGAAGGGTAAAAAGGTCCTTTGTGCCCGACATTCGCCAGGTGTCGGACACGCACAGGACTTAGCTCGAATTAGAAAGTGGAAATTGGGTCGGGTCCTGTCAATTATAGTTATAAATCGTTTTCAAGAACATTATTTTTGTCCACTCACATTTTCAAACTGTTTTTCGCCCCCCGGCCGTAGAAGTGCGCAGGATCCACCACCGGGCCATCTCTAGCTTCCGCGCCACCAAATCAGGTAGAGATTTGTGGAAAAATCCTTAAAACCCTGTAAATTTTAGAAAATGCTCTGATATCTCGTTTTAGTGGAAAACTGGAGTTGGTGAATATTTAGTTATTCTATTCTGGCAATTGGTGTGGATTTATTTGATTGTTGACAGGTGGAAAAATTTGGGTTTGGTCAAAATACAGGGGAGACTCTGCCAGATTTTCGGCAGAAGTCTAAAGGAAAGTATAAAAAGAATTTGAAACGATAAGGGTAAAAAGGTCTTTTGTGCCCGACATTCGCCAGGTGTCGGACACGCACAGGACTTGGCTTGAATTCCAAAGCGGAAATTGGGTCGGGTCCTGTCATCTAACCTAGGTGGTTTGGAATTTGGGGGCAAGAATGGTAATTTGGTAATATGGGCCCGACACCAGTAAGATGTCAGACAGGTTCAGCGTTTGTCATGAGTTCCCAAAGGGAATTGTTGTGAGTTTTGTCATAAGGTACTTTGTTTAGGAAAGATTCTTGCACCCACAAGCTCCAAGGATATAAAGGAGTAGAGATCGAGGGTTTGGAAAGATAGAATAGCAAGTCTGGCGAGGGGCTTATTTCTAGCAGTTATGGATCAGTTCCTCATTCTGATTCATGAGATAAATAAGAGGGGTTTGAAGAGACACCGAGGGGAAATAAAAGGCCTTGGAAAAAAACATCTCGACGATAGCTAGGGGTGGCAATTTCTTACACCACCCGTTACACGACTCGAAACCCGCAAGGAAAAAACACGACCCGAACCCGCACGATTAATAATTGGGTAATTTTCGGGTCAACCCCTTATGACCCATTTATTAAACGGATGAGTTTCGGGTCAACCTGCCAACCCATTAAAACACATGTTTAACCCGTTTATTAAACGGGTCGTGTAAACGTCGTGTAATACATGGCAACCTGTAAAAAAATAAAGAGAAATAGAGACTTCAAAACACACACAAGGGGTTTCGAACCCCCATCACCCTCATTCCTCTCCAATACTTTATCCACCATACTACATACAACTTTGTGATTATATACTATGCCTTTTAATATTTATAATGTTTCTTTTTCTTCTTTTGTTTTTCTTTCTTTTCCGTCTATCTTCTCCTCTCTTTTTTTCTTTCTTTTCCTTCTCTCTTCTCTCCATATTTTTTTCCTTTCTTTTCCTTCTCTTTAGTTTTCTCTCCTTTTTTTTTTAATATATAATTTCTTTCCTTCTCTCTTCTCTCCTCCCTCTCTCTCTATTTTTTTCCTTTTCCTTCTCTCTTTTCTCCTCTCTCTATCTTTTTTTTTCTTTCTTTTCCTTATATTTTCTCTCCTCTCTCCATTTTTTTAATTTAAATTTTTTCAGTTGTGAGTTTTGTAACATGTATGTTATTATTTATGAGCCCATTACAAGACTCAAAACCCGCACGATAAAAGACTACCCGAACCCAACACGAAACGTTTATTAAATGGGTTGGGTTCGGGTTGAGCTTTTTGACACATTTATTATCCCGACACGACACGACCCATTGCCAACCCAGTGTTACAACACACGAGGGAAGAAAAATGTCACGTCACTGCCAGTTATTTGATTTTTGGGCTGGGTTTGATTATTTAGCTCACTTTACTGCACATTGGTGGCCCAAATAATCAAGGGGGCTAATGTTGAGGACCAAAAAATTCAAGAGAAGGCCTAAATGTATTTCAACCCCAATGCAATACTTTGTTGTAACAAAAAAAGCCCAAATGGGGTATGCAAAAATCTGCCACACAATTACAAAGTGCCTACATGAGCTTCGATATGCGTGTCATGCCAAGCAAATACATAACCTACAGATAACGCGCAACACCAAGCAAAACCCCCTATTTTCTAGTGCCAAATCACCTGACAGGTTTAAGTGGTCCCAAGCCACGTAAATACATTGGGCTTGTTGAGTGTGTTGTGGTGTGGATAGTTATGAGTGTCTAATAATGCTCATTAATAATTCAAAAGGTGGAGGTTTTGGGCTGCTTAGGAGAACCAGAACTCAGGCCCAAATCTTGAGCCCAATCACATGGGTAAGCAAAGAGAGAGAAAAGAGATCCTAGCACCTCTTTAAAATCAAACTAAAACCAAACCAACAAGTTATAATAAAACCAAACCCACGTGCACGTTGATACACGGGCTGCTGAAAGTGAAGCACCTTTTAGACCATCACCTTTACCTATTTTGACCTCTACAAGCTCATGTAAGAAACGAGGAAAGAAAAGGAGAGGGAGCATTACCAAGGATGGAAGGTGTTGCATAGGCCAGCTGCAAGACGACTTTGGAGCTCCAACAAACTTTGTCCTAATGTGCTTGGATTAAGCAAGTTTCACTTAAAAGGGTGAATTGGAGGAAGTGAATGGAAAACGAAGAAGAAGACTTGGCAAAATTTGGGAGAACCAGCTATGGATTTATGGAAATAAGAGGCTTCGAGCACCTATAAAAGGAGGCATCTGCTACTTATCAACTCAACGCATCAAAAGTGAGCAAGTAACTTCTCTAGCTACTGGAATACCCTCAATCTTCCCCTTCAATTTGGTTTTTCTCCTCGAAATCCCCATTCCAAACATCACCAAGCTTTTTCATTTCCCTCTAAAATAGCCCAATCTCTCTCTCTCTCTCTCTCTCTCTCTCTCTCTCTCTCTCTCTAAACTTGTGGATGCTTAGCTCCTACACCATAAGCTCCTCAGGGCAAGCCCAAGATTGTGATTCTCTATAGTAATCAAATCCTTTTGGTGAGAGAAACCAAAGCACTCCATAAGAATCCATAAGCTTTCGAAGTGCTTTTGGGGTCTAATTCTGGAACTCATGCAAAGAGACAACATCACCCACTCTTTGTTCATAGTAGCCTTGGCCCATCTAGAGCTGCCAAAACAAAAAAGCCCCTACACCTCCCAACCATTCCCATTTCTCCCTCATCAACAAAATTCATTCTAGATTCCCTTTTGGATTTGTTGCCACCCCAAGCCCCAAATCTTTCCCACCCTCAGGTGTCACAGACCCAAAACTCTCCCTATCCCAATAAATCAACCCCTAAATACCCTTGATCCAATTACCCAGCTCCTACGCCCCTCCATGTGATTCTTTTTGTTGTTTTTCTTTCTGTTTGTACCAGTTTATTAAAGACAAGAATTGGGATGGGAATAGATCCAAAGCAATCTGGTTCGGTTTTTTAGCCTAGTTGACATTTTTGGTCAACACAGTTTTTTTTCATTTTTTTGGACTCTGCTCAACTTAGTTCATTGATTCAAATGCCCACCCTTAAGTGAAAGAGAAAAGTTCGACATGTGAGTGAGAGCATCTCCAATAGTATTAGCAAATTAAACTCTTTCTAATTAAAGTTTGTTGACTTATGTTACAATTTGAAGGTTTATTTGCTACTTGAATAATTTTTACTCCAACAAACTCTTCAATTCAATTTATGCAATATCATGAAAAAGAATAAAAAAAATATGAAAACATGTGAAGAATGTCTATGTATTTATTATCTGAAAAGAAAACATGCATGTTTTTAACATTTTCAAAGTAGGTTTTGTTTTATCAAAGTAAAATTAAATGTTTTGAAGAGCCAAAGTCAACTTACCAGTCCTGAAAAGAGAGAAAAAGATTGCAGCTTTGATAACTGAGTTTAATAAGGCTGTTGAAGAGATTTTTTTTTATGATATAACTCACATATTTAAGCATCCCAAAGTGACTGAAAAGGTCATTGAAGTTACTCTGAGGATATGAAAATCAAAAGATGAAAAGACTTGAAATTAATTTAGAACAAATACTTAATCGTTTTATTAGTTCATAAACTTAGACTCGATTTGCATTTGAGTTCCTCAATTTCCAAAATCATTCTTGTGGTCCTTCAACTTCAATTTCGTTAGAAAAAATGGTACTGCAGTCAATTTTGTTTACTTTTCTATTAAATGAAAGGGTAAAATAGTATTTTTGTATTAAATTGATTAAAATATAAATAAATAAAAATTTAAACTCTGTCTCTCCCACTCTATCCTAATCTCTACGCCCCCTCAAACTTGAATTTTTTTGGTTGGTTTTTTATTTGATTTTCTTTTATTGTTATTTTAAAGATATATATTTTATTATTTTTTGTTTTAATATAAAAATGCTATTTTACCCCTGCATTTAATAGAAAAAGTTAACAAAATTGACGGAATAACCATTTGTCCTAAACAAAATAAAGTTATAGAAATGATTTTAGAAATTGAGGAACTCAAATGCAAATCGGGTCTAAATTCAAGAACTAATTAAACGATTAACCCTTTAAACAAAATTGAAATAATATTAGTGCTACTAGCTACTGTGGCATGTAACAAAGGTCTAGAGACGCGTTGGCCACGGCCTGCGACGTCTATCGTGAATCGGCTCGGCCGGCTCAGCGCTCATCGGTTGGAAGAGAACGTCTACGGATGATGAAACGAGAGAAATGGCGTTAATTCACGGAAACCTCCGAAAGAATAAACCGTGGGAGTATATGGTGTCAAGTCCACGCGTTATCTGCTAAGGACCAACTGTCATTTGCGGGACCCATTGCCAATTCAAATCCAGAGTATCATTTTGCGTCTGTGGGCCTCACCTTGTTCACACGTATGGCCCACATCAAACTTTTGTTTTTCTTTTTCTATTTAAAAGAAACCATTGCTGGGGAAATATGAATGTTTTGATTGTATTTCATGGTACATTGCTTTTTATAGAATAATAAGAGCGTGATTTATAAGGTACTAGTAAGAAAAATTAAACGCTTACTAGGATGAAATTTTAACCAAATCATTTGATATTTCTTATTCATTAAAGGGGAAATTAGATTTCGTATGAATTTTTTTTAATAAAAAAGAATGACGATCCATTAATCTATTCAACGGAAATTTAATGATTTTTAAGCAATACATCTTACTTAATGTTCTTCAATAAAAAAAAACAATCCACACTAATAAAGATTTGTAGATAAAGTGGTTAAAAGAAGTTATATATGCACCTAAGCTAAGGTCTTGTGTTCGAATTTCTTCTTCTCTAATATCATTTGTGTCGAAAAAAAGAACAACTCACACTAGTAAATGTAGAATAGCAAGTTAGTCTATGAACAACACAATTAGTTAGCCTAACACAATTGACTTCTAAAAATTATGGCAAAACTGCAAACATAGAAGATGAGAGAAAAATGGTTGTTTTTATTAAAAAGGCTAATTGTTTAGGATTTTGCTTTAGTTTACTACTAAATTCAAACCACAAAAATAACACATATACCATCTATAAATCATCGAATAGAAAAAATATGCCATGTCCCCACATAAAAAAAGAGGAGAAAAGCATAATGATCATAAGAATGTATGTTTTTTGGCTAACGTGTCTAATTCAGTTGAGAAGGACCTTGACTTGCACATCAAAAGTCTTAAATTTGAATTCACACAACATCATAGTTTTTTTTGTGTGTGAGAAATCACCCTCCCAATATAATTTAGACTATCACGTGCACTTAAAAAAAAAGTTGTACAAACAAAAGAATTGATGACATTATTAATTTATTAACACAAAGGATTTTGATGTGATAATTATAATTTTATCTGACAACTAATTACCTAGTTATATAAAGTTCAATCACATTACAAGTCCAATTCATTAAATAAGGGTTCAGTTAACTAATTAGATAATCAAAACAATTTTATTTCTATTTATTGCATTAACCTCTAATTTCATATTTCAATCTCAAAATTATAAATGACGAATCAAAATAGTCAGTTCTCCATGTTTTTCCCAAATATTTTAAGATCATAACAGCTCATCATTACCGTATATAATATCCAACTTAACAAAATCTCAGAAAAAAATAAAAAGATTAAAAAAAGAAACTATAGAAAAAGAAAAAGAAAAGAAAGAAAACCCTATGGTTTCAAGAGCCGTGAGCAGAACTCTGTCAGCCTAGCACAGCCCATTCCCCAACAGAGCAGCACCCTTCCCCAGCTTGCCTTTTGTTTGTACAAAACCCCATTCACTCACAAAACCAGAGGGAAAAACCAAACCCATCTCTCTCTCTCTCTCTCTAACCCAGAAATGGGTCCGCTGAGAACCCTACAAGCTCTCTGCCTAACACTCTCTCTTCTCCTCTTGACCACCACCAGCACCACAGCAGACGACTCAGATGTGATGTCGAAGCTTGCAGAAGGCCTCAAGAACACACCCAAAGACTGGTCAACAGGAAAAACCTACTGCGACTGGGAGGGCATCAAATGTGACGGAAACAGTGTCACCTCCATCAACTTAGCCTCCAAGTCTCTCTCTGGCTCTCTCCCTTCAAATCTCAACTCTCTCACTCAGCTCACCACCCTCTCACTCCAAAGCAACTCTCTTTCTGGCCCCTTTCCTTCTTTAGCCAACCTCTCTTCGCTCCAAGAAATCTATCTTGACACCAACAATTTCACTTCCATTCCTTCTGGGTGTTTTCAAGGCCTCTCAAGCTTGCAGGTTTTGAGCATGAGCCAAAACATCAATCTTGTTCCATGGGTTTTGCCCAATGAGCTCACTCAAGCTTCAAGCTTGGTCACTTTAGCTGCAGGTAATGCAAACTTATATGGGTCTTTGCCTGATATCTTTGATTCCTTTCCAAACTTGCAAAATCTGAGGCTTTCTTACAATAATTTTTCTGGGTTTTTGCCCAAAAGCTTTTCTGGATCTGGGATTCAAAACCTCTGGCTTAACAATCAGCAATTTGGGTTATCTGGTACGATTGAAGTTTTATCAAACATGACCCAGTTAAACCAGGTTTGGCTCCAGAAGAACCAATTCACTGGTCCGATCCCAGACATCTCAAGGTGTAAAACTTTGTTTGATCTTCAGCTTCGTGATAACCTGTTAACTGGCATTGTGCCAGCCACATTGATGTCCTCAACTGCCATACTACACGTTTCTTTGGACAATAACAAGCTGCAGGGTCCTCTGCCTGTGTTTGGGTCCAATGTGAAAAAAGCCACATTTGATGGTACTAATAGCTTCTGCCAAACCAAACCAGGACCTTGTGATCCGCAGGTCAACACTCTGCTTGAGGTTGCAGGGGCTTTGGGGTACCCAATTTCGCTTGCTGAGTCTTGGGAGGGAAACAATGTTTGCGATAGATGGAGCTTCATTGTTTGTGATACGCAAGGAAAGGTTATCACTGTGAATTTTGAGAACAAGCATTTCACTGGGATCATTTCGCCTGCGTTTGCCAATTTGACATCTTTGAAAAATTTGGTGTTGAAGAATAACAATTTGACCGGGTCGATACCGGCCAGCTTGTTAACCTTGCAGCAGCTTCAGCTTCTTGATGTTTCCAATAACAATCTTTTTGGGGAAATTCCAAAATTCCCATATACGGTGAAGTTAATTAAAACAGGCAATGTCTTGATTGGGACTACTCCAAGCTCTGGAGGTGGAGGAGGTGGAACTCCATCCGGGTCTGGTTCGAATGGAACTACACCCAATGGGAGTCCGGCTCCGGCATCGGGTGGTTCTTCAGTGTCTCCTGGTATGATTGCTGGTATAGTTATTGCTGTTGTAATATTCATTGTGGTGGTATTGTTTGTGTCCATCAAATGTTATGCTAGTAAAAAGCATGGGAAATTTGGAAGGGTCAATAACCCAATGAATGGGATCGAAATTGCTAAGAGTGATGTGATGAGTAGTGCAAATGGGTATAATGGAGTTCAAAGCGATTTGCATAGCCAGGGCAGTGGTGATCTTCATGTTTTTGAGGGTGGAAATGTTGCAATTTCGATCCATGTTCTTAGAGATGTGACAAACAACTTTAGTGAGGATAACATTTTGGGTAGAGGAGGGTTTGGAGTTGTTTATAAAGGTGAATTGCATGATGGTACTAAAATTGCTGTTAAGAGGATGGAATCTGTGGCAGTGGGAACTAAAGGGTTGAATGAGTTTCAGGCAGAAATTGCAGTCCTCACTAAGGTCAGGCATAGGCATCTGGTTGCTCTTTTAGGATACTGTATCAATGGCAATGAGAGGCTATTGGTATATGAGTACATGCCACAAGGGACATTAACACAGCATTTGTTTGATTGGCGTGAGATCGGAGTACCTCCACTTACTTGGAAGCAGAGAGTAACAATAGCATTGGATGTGGCAAGAGGAGTGGAATATCTGCACAGCTTAGCTCAACAAAGTTTCATTCACAGAGACTTGAAACCATCTAACATACTTCTGGGGGATGACATGAGGGCAAAGGTTGCTGACTTTGGTTTGGTTAAAAATGCCCCCGACGGAAAGTATTCTGTTGAGACACGGTTGGCAGGGACATTTGGGTATCTTGCACCAGAATATGCAGGTAAGAAAATTTCTAGACTCTCATCCCTTAATTGAAAGAATCATGCAATTTCCTAAGCTTCGAGATACAGATCAAGCTAATCCTATACATGTATGTTGCAAAACTGCAATTTAAAATGCCTATTCAATTACATAGGACCTACTGTAATCCCTTGTAAATTTTTTGATATGGATTCAGTTTGCTTTATGATATATATGTTGTGATAATAGAATGTTCATTTTTGGATCTATGTTTCTATGATCAGCTACTGGCAGAGTGACGACAAAAGTAGATGTGTACGCATTCGGAGTAGTGTTAATGGAGCTGATGAGTGGCAGAAAAGCCCTAGATGATACCATGCCAGATGAAAGGTCTCATTTGGTATCATGGTTCCGCAGAGTCCTTGTCAACAAAGAAAACATTCCAAAGGCTATCGATCAAACTCTTGACCCTGATGAGGAGACAATGGGGAGCATATACAAAGTTGCTGAGCTGGCAGGACACTGCACTGCTCGTGAGCCATACCAGAGACCAGACATGGGACATGCAGTCAACATTTTGGGTCCTCTTGTTGAGCACTGGAAACCTACCACCAATGAAGAAGAAGAAAATTCTGGCATTGACCTGCACATGAGCCTTCCTCAAGCATTGCAAAGATGGCAAGCCAATGAAGGTACTTCCAGGATGTTTGATGATCTGTCCTACTCTCAAACTCAATCAAGCATCCCTTCAAAACCTTCCGGATTTGCTGATTCATTCGATTCGATGGATTGTCGATGATATAAAAGCTAGAAATCAATTCACTTTTAAAAACCAAGAAAAAGAGACCGAAAAATGTCGGGTTGAGGAAGATACGATAGTGTAAAAATGCAGGTAATGCATCAAGAAGTTTTGATCCCAGCGGATCACCCGTGTATCAAAGATTCTTGTATTTATTCTTTTTTCATGTTGTTTTCACAATCCTTATGTTACTAATGAGCTTGCATGAAACCTGTAAAAACTTTATGTTGTTGATTCTTTGATAGCTAACAGATTGAGTTGGTGATCATGAGAAAGAAAAATGAAGGAAACTAAAGAAAGTTGTATAATATTCTATTACCATACTCATTAAAGGCAATTTTTTCTAATGATATTCTTTTACTTTGAATAATGCATGTTGGCTGGACTGTTGCCAATTTGCTCTGCTCTTATGACAAATCATTCATTATGTTTGATGTGTTTGAATGATTCTCCAGGCTGTGTAACAACAGGACTGCTTAGATTCAAGTTATTATTTTGCAAGATTTGATGACAGAGAAAAAAGAAACAAAGATTTTGGTTGTTAAAGGGTTAGGTTGATATGCGTGTGAGAGAGGGAGAGAGTTGTGCATGTTAGTATAGTTGATGTGCATGTTTGTAGATGTATTGTTTTAAATATTTATAAGGGAATTCGGTGGTGGTGTTGAAGCTGTACGTAATTGCACATGGGGAAGAGAAGAGAGGATTTGGAAGGAAACATGTTAGGTGGCTTGAAAAGTGGACCTTTTGTTTTGAAGATGACTTTTGTAGTGCTGCACATGTTGTAGGGACCTTAATATAAGCATATATTTCCTTTCAATTGATATCGGCCAGCCTTTATTTTTTTCCAACATGTGAATTGATTGTTAATTTAGCGACGTAAGAAAGAGGAGACAGAGACCAAGAAACCAATAATCTGATTGATTGTGTTATGTGGAATGATATAAGGACAAGGATTTTATGGTTGAATGTCAAAGCCAAAGCAGGTCATGGATAAGCATATATCCTGGTTTGGGCCTCTTTGAGCTGTCATGTATAAAGTAAATTGCAATTTGTTGCAATCATAGGCCAGACAAGGTGCTTTAACTTTGGCTAACACATGCATAGGAGAGCATATGTTTTTCTTTTAAATTAAAAAAAAAAATTATTGGATAAGATTTTTATTTTATTTTTTATACAAGCGATATTGGGAAAGGGGAGGTTTCTCACACATTGTCAATTTGCCATGGAGGTTTGAACCTGAGACCACTGATTCGCAAGTCAAAGTCATTTCCAATGTGTGAGCTCGCCAGCTCTTTTTCATTAAAATCGAGTGGAAGACTAAATTTTGATTATTACCTCTTGATTAGGGACATTATTTTGGATATATACATAGGTACAAAATTGTTGGCATACTCACATTTATATAAAGGGGTTTATGTTGAGGGTGTCTTGAGGAGTTCAATCTTGCCGTTCAATAATAACTCTGCAGTTCAATAACAATAATTTTCTACCAATGGGGTGTAGTTGGATTGGCTCAAGTCTTTGGTGTACTCCCATTAAGTGGTCTTGAGTTCAAGTTTTTATAGTACCTGTGTGTGAGTTTTTTCCCTCCCCTTTCTAAATTTGGCAACAACAACCAAAACAAAAAAACAAAAAACAAAAAACAAAAACAAAAAAAAAAACACAAGTTTTTCTTTTGTTATAACGGTTTTCTTGGTGAAAAAGTCTATACTCCGTAATAAATTACTAAGTTATGAAAATACTGACATCTGGTTCAAACCTCACCACCACTAAACATGCTATGATATTCGGTGTTTGTGATTCAACTGCTCACTAGCTTCGCTCCTCGACAACCATTTTGGCGTTGGCAATTTGGCAGTGCTTTGCCTTTCTGAGTTGCGAAAAAGAAAAGTTGAGTCAACCATTTCCCATATTTTTTCCCAAAGAAGAAACCCCATGAACACGTTAGTTGCCATTGCTAAGCTAAATTAGCCCTTCAAAGCCTCAATGGATTCCATTATACTTTGGCACCATGTGAAACGCACCAAAAGACATTTTGCCTGCAAAGTCACGCTCTCAAGATAGCAACCGTTGTTAACTTTAGTCTTCATTGAGGTCAAGAACAACAACCTTAGTCTTTTCCCACTATTAAACATGACCTTGTGTTTAATTTTCTTCCTTTTTCTCCGCAATTTTCGAAAGAGAGGTGGAGACATATGTATAATTTTGACAAAAATTCAGTTTTTACTTTGGTTTTCATTGTTTCATTTATGGTGATTTGACCCTTATAATCGCAATTCAAGGACATGTCCAAATTTCCGTCCAATTTCATGATCGAAAAAGAACATTTCCCTCACATGGATGGATATTTTTGGACGAAATTGGTTATTTAGGCAGCATATAAAGAGTTATATTTAGAGCATAACCAATATAACATTCCAATTACCTAGCAATTTTAATTGAGCATGGTTATTTAGGTCACATGTATGTTGAAAATACCCACAACATTCATTCATTTTCTCAGTTAAAAGAAGTCAAGCTTTTATATCAACATCTGAAAAAAGAGTATGACTGTATTTCACTAGCATAACCCATAGTAATTCAAAAATAGTATTTATCTAGACATGGCGTAACAAAGTTATCTCTCCCAACAATAAACACAGGAAACCAATTCAGTAATAATAAAGTCAACATCAATAGCACAATTCAAGTGAAGAACTTACCAGTAAGACAAAGAATCTTATTCTCCAAAAGAAAGTAGGATCATCTTCTTTTTCATTTTGGTTATATCAAAAGCAAGAGCTCAATTTGATAGAATGGCAAGAGGACATCCATGTCATTACCAAAGTATATAAAAAGACATAACCGTCCTACCATTGAACAAATCACCCTTCTATAAAATGTGTAATTTCCGAAGGACTATGCCCCCAGTTATGCTTATAAGCGTTTTTTTAAAGCGTTTTTATTGGAAGCACTACAAAATTTATATTAAAAATTGAGGACCTGTTTGGTATTCAACTTGAATACAACTTTTTAAATTCAAAAACAAAATTTGAGTCCAAAACAAAGAAAACCTGTTTGGTAGCCTTATTTTTAAAAACTCAGACTCAAGAACAACTAAAAAACACCCCAATTATTAAAAACAAAAAATATCTGTTTTTTCAATTTTTTTTTTTTAACAACTCACAAGTTCTCAATTTTTTAAGATTTGAAAACAGTTTTCAAGTTGCATACCAAACAAGTTTTTGAATCTTAAAAATAGATTTAAGAACTCCTTGTTTATAAGAAAAACCAAAGTTTTTGAGTTTCCTGTTTGAATAGGATACCGAATGCCCCCGAAGTAATGTTTTCTTTAAAATGACTTGGATGTGCTTTCTGATGCTTCTTAAAAAGTGTTTTTATAACCTACAATCAACTTTAAGTTTTTCTGCCAAAATCTTTTAAAGACGCTTTTTATTGCTAGAAAATGACCAAAAGCAATTTCAAGCATGCCATAACTCGTTTTCTCTTCCGTTTTTTTCACAAAAGGTTACATCTTAGCTCTTACCTGGTTTTGTTTGTTACACCGGATTAGCATTTCGATTGGAGTATTTTATTCTGATCCTTAAGAAGAAAGGTTGGCTACTATTAAATTTGTTAAATGAGAATTTAGTTGCTGCTTCAAAATGTCCACCAGTAGGGAGCCAGGGTCCTACTTGGTATTTCAATAGATAGACTTGTAGGGGAAACCATTAGGGACCCCAGAAATTTTCTTGCTTTTCAAAAGTGGAAAAGAGGCTCACATATGAGGGGAAGTGATAGAATATAAAACAATTGTTGGTCCAAAATCCTAACAACTTAAACTTCTGGGAAGACGGGTAAGCCAAGAGACTTCAACATCAGAAGCATCTTCATTGGCTTGCCATTCCAATCCTTGAGGAAGGCTCATGTGCCGATCAATGCCATACTTTTCTTCTTCTTCATGACTGGTAGGCTTCCAATTCCTAACCAGAGGAGCCAGCTTGTTGACCACATAGCTCATCTCTGGTCTTTGGAATGGATTATGAGCAGTGCAATGTCCTGCTAGCTGAGCGACTTCGCATATACACTCCATTGTCTCCTCATCATGGTTCTTAAGAGTTTCGTCAATAGCCTTTGGAATGTATTCCTTCTTAATAAGGAATCTGCGGAACCATGTAACCAAGAGAGACCTTTCATCTGGAATTGTATAATCTAAGGCCTTCTTCCCACTCAAAAGTTGCATCAACACCACTCCAAATGCATAAACATCTACTCTTGTCGTCACTCGTCCCGTAGCTGATTATAGAGACATAGATTCAGAGACATCAGTTCTCTAGCATAACTACATTACTGCCATAGAGTTCATAAATTCTTGAGAGGTAATAGAAGGGGATTTAAATTTTACCACATGTGTGCTATACTTTTTGAAGGATGAATTAAACCAAATTATGACAATTAGACAATAGTAGCATCAATTCCAAGTGAACTCAACTGTCTGTTTTTCCTTCCTTTTGTGGAGTTCTAAAAACTTGTGAAAATAAGCATGAGATTAGCTTGCACTTATGCAACAGGCATAAGATTAGCTTTGAAAATCTGATATCCTTGAGGTTTAGGCAGTGCTTCTTGATTCTTTCAACTAAGAGATGAAAAGATAAAAAATTAAGAGTGTTTTTATTCTTCACCTGCATATTCTGGTGCAAGATAGCCAAACGTCCCTGCTATCCGAGTCTGAACAGAATTCGCATCAGGGGCACATTTTACCAAGCCAAAGTCGGCCACCTTGGCCCTCATGTCATCCCCTAGAAGAATGTTAGAGGGTTTTAAGTCTCTGTGAATGAAACTTTGTTGAGCTAATTCATGCAGATATTCAACTCCTCTTGCCACATCCAATGCTATTGTGATTCTCTGCCTCCAAGTAAGAGGAGGTACGCCGTTCTCACGCCAATTAAACAAGTGCTGTGTTAATGTCCCTTGTGGCATGTACTCGTACACCAAAAGCCTCTCATTTCCGTTGATGCAGTATCCTAAAAGAGCAACTAGATGCCTATGCTTGACCTTAGCTAGGAATGCAATTTCTGCCTCGAACTCATTCATTCCTTCAGTGCTTTCTGCCACAAATTTCATCCTCTTAACAGCAATTCTAGTCCCATCATGCAATTCACCTTTATAAACAACTCCAAACCCTCCTCTACCCAAAATGTTATCCTCACTAAAATTGTTTGTCACGTCTCTAAGAACGTGGATCGAAATTGCAACATTTCCACCCTCAAAAACATGAAGATCACCACTGCTCTGGCTATGCAAATCGCTTTGAACTCCATTATACCCATTTGCACTACTCATCACATCACTCTTAGCAATTTTGATACCATTCATTGGGTTATCGACCCTTCCAAGTTTCCCAAGCTTTTTACTAGCATAACATTTGATGGACACAAACAATATCACCACAATGAATATTACAACAGCAATAACTATACCAGCAATCATACCAGGAGACACTGATGAATCACCCGAAGCAGGAGCTGGACTCGGACTCCCATTGGGTGTAGTTCCATTCAAACCAGACCCGGATGGAGTTCCTCCTCCTCCCCCTCCAGAGCTCGGAGTAGTCCCAATCAAGAGATTGCCTGTTGTAATTAACTTCACCGTATATGGGAATTTTGGAATTTCCCCAAAAAGATTGTTATTTGAAACATCAAGAAGCTGAAGCTGCTGCAAGGTTAACAAGCTGGCCGGTATCGACCCGGTCAAATTGTTATTCTTCAACACCAAATTTTTCAAAGATGTCAAATTGGCAAACGCAGGCGAAATGATCCCAGTGAAATGCTTGTTCTCAAAATTCACAGTGATAACCTTTCCTTGCGTATCACAAACAATGAAGCTCCATCTATCGCAAGCATTGTTTCCCTCCCAAGACTCAGCAAGCGAAATTGGGTACCCTAAAGCCCCTGCAACCTCAAGCAGAGTGTTGACCTGCGGATCACAAGGTCCTGGTTTGGTTTGGCAGAAGCTATTATTACCATCAAATGTGGCTTTTTTCCCATTGGACCAAAACACAGGCAGAGGACCCTGCAGCTTGTTATTGTCCAAAGAAACGTTTAGTATGGCAGTTGAGGACAACAATGTGGCTGGCACAATGCCAGTTAACAGGTTATCACGAAGCTGAAGATCAAACAAAGTTTTACACCTTGAGATGTCTGGGATCGGACCAGTGAATTGGTTCTTATGGAGCCAAACCTGGTTTAACTGGGTCATGTTTGATAAAACTTCAATCGTACCAGATAACCCAAATTGCTGATTGTTAAGCCAGAGGTTTTGAATCCCAGATCCAGAAAAGCTTTTGGGCAAAAACCCAGAAAAATTATTGTAAGAAAGCCTCAGATTTTGCAAGTTTGGAAAGGAATCAAAGATATCAGGCAAATACCCATATAAGTTTGCATTACCTGCAGCTAAAGTGACCAAGCTTGAAGCTTGAGTGAGCTCATTGGGCAAAACCCATGGAACAAGATTGATGTTTTGGCTCATGCTCAAAACCTGCAAGCTTGAGAGGCCTTGAAAACACCCAGAAGGAATGGAAGTGAAATTGTTGGTGTCAAGAAAGATTTCTTGGAGCAAAGAGAGGTTGGCTAAAGAAGGAAAGGGGCCAGAAAGAGAGTTGCTTTGGAGTGAGAGGGTGGTGAGCTGAGTGAGAGAGTTGAGATTTGAAGGGAGAGAGCCAGAGAGAGACTTGGAGGTTAAGTTGATGGAGGTGACTCTGTTTCCGTCACATTTGATGCCCTCCCAGTCGCAGTAGGTTTTTCCTGTTGACCAGTCTTCGGGTGTGTTCTTTAGGCCTTCTGCAAGCTTCGACATCACATCTGAGTCGTCTGCCGCTGTGCTGCTGCTGAGGAAGAGTACACAGAGTGCTAGAAAGAAAGCCAGCCTGGTTTGCAGCAGCAGAACCATTTTTGGGTTAGAGTGAGTGAGAGATGCGTCTGGTTCCTTTGGTTAATTAGGTGATAACTTGTAGATTTAACACCAAATGCTTGGACCATTATCCATTTTCGTTGCTAATTCCTTGACTTTACTTTCCAATGCCTCCATTCTGGCGGCTGGAAGCTGCCCTGAACAAACGCCATTGGCGCCGGTTTAGGCATAGTCAGCCTCTTGCCAAAACTTGAAAAAAAAATATATATATTTTTTTTGTCACAAGCTTAAAAAACTACTTTAAGCTAGCTTCTTCAACAGGAAAACATTTTCTAATGCGAGTTTCAGTCTGTAGAATTGAGTTTGTCTAATTTCCTAGATGAATGTAGTGATAAATTAAGATTGCAGCTAAACGAACCCTAAAATTAACTGAGTACACCTTACTACCAAACTACTTATTGAATTACTAATTTATCATAATATAAAATGAACAAAAAAGATATAATGAATTGTGAAACAAATAAAATTTTAATAAGTACACCTTACTCACTATATTCAACCCTTATCAGACGTAGAAAAATCTTCGTATTGCTTGGTGCTCAAGAATAACACAGCGAGTACTAGTTTAGGATTGGTATTACGAAATTAAAGATTTTAATGAAACCCAAAATCTGAAAAGAGGGCACAAATTCATGTAAAAAAAGAAACCTAGTTTAGGATTGGTATTAGAGTGTTGTACTAGGGTTATTTTTGGTAGTTAAATAGGGTGTACTTAGTTAATTTTACATTTTGATTAAAATATTAGTGTTAACTTAGATTATAGGGCGTACTCAGTTAATTTTAGGGTTCATTTAGCAGCACTCTAAATTAAACGTTATTTCAAATTATTGATGTCCAAAAATGGAGTCTAACTTAAAGTAGCCCTCAGTACTTGAGAATTTAACAAAAATAGCGAAAACTTGATTCCTAATTTCAAAAATGTCAATTTTTGTAAAAAATTTCAAATATAGCAAAAAACTCATTTAAATAGACACAAATACCCTCAAATTTAAAACCCACATAAACCTATTAAAAAAAAACCCTTATTAAATAAAACTTTGGAATATTTTCTTCAAACACTTTTCCAATCACCTCTCTATTTCTTTTTTCTTTCTTCTTCCGTTTGTCTCCAGCGTCACTCCCTCTCTTTTCCTTTTTTTTTTTTTTTTTTTCTTTCTTCTTCTTTCCATCTCTCTTTCCCTTTTCTTCTTCTCTCATTTGCATATCTCTTTTCTTCTTCTTCTCTCCCATTTGTCTCCAAAATAAAATGTATGTATTTATTTGGCCAAAAAAAAAAAAGTATTTAGAACCAAAAATTCAGAAAATTATTGAATCAATGCACAAGTATAATTTCCTCGTCTCACTTAAAAAATATATATATTTCACATAACTTTAATTCTTCAAAAATTGTCACAAATTTAGAGGTAGTCTGTAGAACAAAAAATTCAATAAAATGATCTACATTGAAAAAATATACTTAATGCAATCGGATGTATTGCAATCGAATTCTTGCAAGTTTGTCGATAATGGCCAGTTGAACCACATCTTGAACACTTATGAGTTTATGGTTCTTCTCCTTGTGATGGGATTCTCTTTTACTTACGCCTGATGTGCCTTCTTCGTGTAATATTGGTGGTAGCACAATTCTGTCCCGTACATCATCAAGCACCGCCCAATATGTTTGATCCCCAACTGGCCATATAGGTTCTACATACGCAATTACCAATGAGTTTGTAGTATAATATTTTGAACACAATGGGTAGCACGAAATTTGTCAATGCCTACATGCAGCACAAGCATGTGCACATGGTAGTTGGTCAAGATCAAATTCTCGGCATGTGCAATAGTTCTCCTCTAAATTTACAACTTCAACACAACTTCCATCGTATACATGAAATGAGTATGCCTCAATAGGAGAAACCTGTATATTCAAGAAAAATTAAATACATTATAAATACTCCCCAAACATTTTATTGGAAATCTTTTCAACAAATCTGTTCCTTAAACAAAAGAACAAACGAATTCAATAATTTTTTAAAATTGAATGATATGCCTATTAATATTACTAACTTTTCTTTCTCATTTGGTAGCCTTTTTTGCAGCCAAGGATATCAAGGACAAGCTCCTAGTATGTTTTATTTCTTTAAAATTAAATATTTGCAACAACGAATAAAAAAAGATAATGAATTCAAAATACTTGCAATGATAATCCTTTTTGATTATTTTCTTGCACCAACTTGTTAGCCTATTCCGTCAAATCTGAATCCATTTTAGCTGCGACGCTTATGAAACCAATTTTGAAGTATATTCATTCGTAAATACTCCATAAAATTGGTGATAGGCAACTTACGAGCATCTTTGGTGATTGAATTGAGATATTCAGCAATATTTGTTGTCATTAGGTTGTACCGCTTCCCATTAAAGTACGCACGAGCTCGCTTTTCACATCCAGCTGCATGAAGTCCCACATGAGGGTCAACATTAAATATTTGCACCATATGACGATCAAATTCGGGAATATGATATGCCTTAGCAGCTCTAAAATAAAGCAAATGGGCTCTTTCATGCTTAAAGTGTAATAACCCAAAACAAAATAACTAAAAAGAAATAAAATATCTAAAAAGTAGGATTAATATCTTCTAGCAAAAAGACAATTTTGCCCTCTCATTATTTAATAGGGAAAAAGTTGACTTTTTGATCGAAAAAGAATTTGGCAATTCCGCTTACGCCATTGCGTAGAGCACGGCGAAACGAGTCCGTAGACACGAAGTAGACCCGAATCGGACTTGTAACGAAGAAAATACGATCAAAATACCGCGAAGGGCAAAATGGTAATTTGGTTAAAAAGATAGATTTTTATCCCTTCCTCCCTTCTCTCTCCTCATTTCTCTCTCTTCTCTCTCTCTCTCTCTCTCTCTCTCTCTCTCTCTCCTCCCGATCAGCCCGCGCCAGCCGATCTTCCTCCCTTCTCATCGTCGCCACGGCCACCACGCTTGGAGCCGATCTCCGCCGTTGGTACCAAATGAACCACCACTCGACCGCCGTCATTTCTGACCCTTCGCCGGAGTTTCCGTGGCCGGAGCTCGCCTGATTTCGTGTTCAAACTTCCAGCTCGATTTCCTCCTTCAATTCTCCACCAAATCGATCGAGTAAGGTATGGTTTTTCAGCTATTTTTCATGTTCTAGCTGATGGATGTATGGGTTTCGATCGATTTTAGCTCTAAAGCGATCAATTTTCGACTTGAAATCTGGCCAAAACTTCGGCCGCCGTGATCTACTATTTCTGGTCACTTTTTGGGGTATGTCCAAGAACAAAAGTGACTCCAAATGGGGTGTTTTACCTAGGATAGGAGTTTGGAGTCCTGGTTCCGAGATTTTTCGACCACCCGAAATCGCTTAAGACACCTAAATCTGCCCGTGCGTGCTGGGGCACGTGGGCGAGGGTGGTGAAGTAATTCTGTATAGTTTTGTGACCCTCGTGTCGTCACTAGCGCTTAGGATTTTGCGGATCTCGATTCGGAGTCCGTTTGAGCCCCGAACGAATTTTCCATATCGCGTGATCCTTGGGTGCAGTGTCGTCAAATCGTTGGATCACACTGAATTTTGGATATGTCGGTCTACATGATTTCAGAATCGTGTAGGATTCGACGGATTGGGAATCGGAGTCCCAGATACTCCAAAATCGCGAACCCTGGGGCTGGGGTTTGGATTTTAAGCGATAACGCGATTTCGGCTAATCCGACAGTCCGTTTCGGACCAAACTCGCGGAACATGGTTCCTTCTCTATCAGGAACCTTCAGAGAAGCCCAGATTTGCCATTGGAGACCACGGACCCACGGGGTCCCGGATTGTCCGGTCTGGTGGTTTATCGCTTAGTCAAGCGTTGAGTCTTCCAAAACTGATCTAAGAGTCTGAAAGGCTAATGTGGGCATAGGAGTAACTTGAAACGAGTGCACGTATTTCTAGGAGCCGGGGGCAGTGTGTTTAATTTAAATTCTTTTTATTCAGTAGTTTATTAATTTATTATTCATAGATAATCAGGCCCCAGAGATCCAGTCGACCCACAGGAGGAACCTTCGAAGGGTCCAATTAGCTCGGACCATCAGTGAGTGGACTTTCTTTCATAAACGATTTTATCTGCAGGAGTTATATAAATGATTTATATAAATGAGATTACTTAAATGATTTTATAATGATTTTATACAAATAAGCTTTTATAAGTCAGTTTATATGGGTTAATTTGATTATTTGATTTTGAAGAAGTTTTATGAACTATTTATTTCAAACGTGATGTGAGCAGTACAATGCTTTGATTTACGTGTTGTTTAGTTACTGAAGCTCAAGTAATATAAAAAGCAGAGTTTGAGAACTCTATCAGAAGAGACAGGAGTTAAATGTCAGTTTCACAAAAAGGCAGTGAGCTATTAGATTTTTCTAAAAATAGTTTATTTTAGAACCACCATGTACCCACTCTTTATTTGGTGATTACCCAGAGTTGGACCGATGTCTACGGACATCCAGTCCGATTTCAGTTTACGTCAGTGCACTTGACTTTGCCTCACAAGTTACGAGGACGCTCGGACCGTGAGTGCCAGGATTTGCGGCTCGGCAGACTTGGTGTCCCGAGACCTGCCAGGATTAGCTTCGGGTGACTTCTGTGTCCCCGAGACCTGCCAGGATTGCCGGATCGAGGCTGACTACGGTCCCCTGCATCCCGGAGAGCGACTGGCGAGCTGACTTGGTGTCATCGAGGACCGCCCGGCGGATCAGGCGATCATATAATCCCTAATTTCGCCAGTTTGCGGCTCGGGTAGACTGCGTAGCGCCCGAGACCTGCCAGGGGAATTGACGGATATGACAGGGGTACAAATAGGTGGTATTTTCAAATGATTTTAAGTTTTCTTTTATTCAACTATGACTTTCAGTTATTTTATACCAGTTTCTTTGATATTCGGGCATTTATATCCTTATATATTTGTTCAGTATACGAGTATATTCGTTAACATGCTTTACATGCTTATTTGAATACCTTGTTTTGACATAGAGACAAATTAGCGATTTATATCCCTATGTATTTCAAACGGGGGTTATTATGTTCTAGCTTGTTTTTAAGAACCTTATTTTTGTCCACTCACGTTTTTAACCTATTTTTCGCCCCCAGGCCGTAGAAGTGCGCAGGATCCACCACCGGGCCGTTCATAGCTTCCGCGCCACCAAATAAGGTAGAGTTTTGTGGAAAATCCTTGGAACCCTGAAAACTTTAGAAAATGCTCTAATATCTATTTGAAACTGAAAAAACTGGAGTTGAGATCTGTTATTTAAGATATTCTGGCAGTTGGTGTGGATTTATTTGATTGTTTAACAGGTGGAAAACTTTTGGTTTGGTCAAAATACAAGGGAGACTCTGCCGAATTTTCGGCAGAAGTCTAAGGGTAAGTGTAAAAAGAATTTGAAAAGAGAAGGGTAAAAAGGTCTTTTGTGCCCGACATTCGTATTCCAATGACGAAAATTGGGTCCGGTCCTGTCATAAAGTGGTTCTTAAGATTTTGACTTATATGGAATATGCATGCCCCATGATGAGCATCAGGAAATGTAGTGGAGATAGCCTTCCGAATGCTTTCATGCCTCAAAATTTTTCTTCATAGCATCGATACCCAACTTTGTTTTTAAATCCTCCTTAGTCTCAGACACCTAACATATAATTATATCTCCACTTGAATTACGTAGCTCTGTCATGTCTGATCCATGTAGAATGTTTTTATCCTTGTTTGGAGCAGTTGGATTGTTAGAGTTAGGCTCATCACATTGCACGTTGATAGCTGGCACTTTGTCACATCTCATGTTTTCTTCAAAGGCAACATTATCTTGAAAAATATTATCAACCTCTACATGTGGCATATCCTCAAATTTCATGTTCTCATAATGCAACTCATCCCAATGTGTTGTATTATTTTCCACTTCATATTCTGAGTCCTCCAATTCTTTTGTTCCCAAGTCATCTTCCAAATCCTTATCTTGCTCATAATCTTCTAAATCACCTTGAGTACCCAAGTTGAGGTTCATTGGCATTGGTTCGAACTCAACTAGTGGAGTTTGTTGATTGCTACCACTTACATAAGAAAATACTTTACGTTTCACTGTAATGCACAATGGAATCTTCTAAGACCTCGAAAGGCTTTCAAAAATAAAAGCTCTTAGATCATCATCATCGACTATCTTTGTGGGCCATGCACTTTTCATTGCATCATATATCACTTTCATAGTTACCTCATACTCATTTCGGTCTACATTGGCAATGTCATACACTTTATTTTGGAGTTCCTCAAATGTAATTTTGACTGAAACTGTAAGAACCCAAACCAAAATATCTAAAAATTAAGATTTCTTTATTATAGCCAAAAGACGATTTTGCCCTCGCATATTTTAATAGGGGAAAATTTGACTTTTTGATCGAGAATGAATTCGGGAATTCCGCTTGCGCCGTTGGGTAGAGCACGGCGAAACGAGTTCGTAGACATGGAGTAGACCCGAATCGGAGTTCTAACGAAGAAAATACGATCAAAACATCGCGAAGGGCAAAACGGTAATTTGGAAAAGTCAGATTTTTATTTCTCCCTCTCTCTTCTCTCTCCCCGCGTCAGCTCTCTCTCTCTCCTCTCTCTCTCTCCGCGCGACGCAGCTCGCCCCTCCTCTGTCCAGCTTCAGCCGCTGCCACCACAGGGCACGGCGGCCCTAGCCACCGGTCCCGTTCGACGCGCCTCGACATCGTCGACCTTCCCCGACCAGTCGCCGCCCACAGCTCGACCGGAGCTCGCCGGAAACTGGCGATTTCCACCGGTTTTGCACCCGAACTTCAAGCCACTCGTTCTCCCTCGTTTCTCAACCAAATCTTTCGAGTGAGGTATGGTTTTCCACCTATTTTGAGTGCTATAACTGATGGTTGGCTGGGTTTAGATCGATTTCACTTCTAGGTTGGTTAATTTTCGAATTGAAAATCGGCCGAACTTCGGCCGCCGTGATCGGCCATTTTCGGCCACTTTTTGGGGGTTGTCCAAGAACAAAAGTGACTCCAAATGGGGTGTTTTACCTAGGATAGGAATTTGGAGTCTTGGTTCCAAGATTTTTCGGCGCACCCGAATCGCTTTGGACACCCGATCTGCCCGCGCGTGTGGCAGCGCGTGGGCCAGGGGGGTGGCACGGCTCTGGCCAGTTTTGAGGTCCTCGTGTCGTCACGAGCGCGTGGGATTTCGCGGATCTCGATTCGGAGTCCGTTTGAGCCCCGAACGGATTTTCCATATCGCGCGATCCGTGGGTGCAGTGTCGTTTAATCGTTGGATCCCGCTGAATTTTGGATATGTCGGTCCACGTGATTTCAGGATCACGTAGGATTCGACGGATTTCGAATCGGAGTCCCGGATACTCCGAAATCGCGAACCCTGGGGCTAGGGTTTGAGTTTTAAGCGATAACGCAATTTTGGCCAATCCGACCGTCCGATTCGGACCAAATTCGCAGAACATGGTTCCCGCTGTATGAGAAACCTTCAGGGATGATCAGATTGGCCATCGGACACCGTGGACCCCACGGGTCCCGGGTCGGCCGATCTGACAGTTTATCGCTTAGCTGAGCGTCGGACCTTCCAAAACTGGTCCAAGTGTCTAACAAGGGCTAATGTGGGCATAGGAGTAATCTGGAACGAAATGCACGTATTTCTAGGAGCCGGGGGCAGGGTATTAAATTTAAATTCTATTTACCCAGCAGTTTATTAAATTAATATTCTTGGATAAGCAGGCACCAGGAGTCCAGCTAATCCACAGGAGGGACCTTCGAGAGGTCCAGCTAGCTCGGACCAGCAGTGAGTGGACTTTCCTTTCTTAAAAAGATTTTATAATTATATTTTATAATTGATCCTGAATAAGTGATTTAGCATGAATTTTATTATGCAAATACATTGATTTTTATAAAAATTAGCCAATCAGCAGATTTGTGGTTTTTGAGCCCAAAACTGTGGTTTAGCTCAGATTTATCATAGGTCAGAGGATATCAGATTTTATCAGAAATAGTTATTTTAGACCACCATGTACCTACCCTACAGTTGGTGATTACCCAGAGTTGGACCGATGTCGACGGACATCCGGTCCGATTTCAGTTAGTCAGTGCACTTGACTTGCCTCACGAGTTACGGGGACGCTCGGACCATGAGTGCCAGGATTTGCGGCTCGGCAGACTTGGTGTCCAGAGACCTGCCAGGATTACGGCTCGGCTGACTCTGTGTCCCCGAGACCTGCCAGGATAGCGGATCAGGCTGACTACGGTCCCCTGCATCGTGCCTGAGCGACTTGAGTGACTTGGTGTCACCGAGGACCTGCCGGCGGATCAGGCCGATCATAGTCCCCTGATTTCGTCAGTTTGCGGCTCGGGTAGTCTGTGTGACGCCCGACACCTGCCAGGGAGTTGACGGTTATCAGGGGTACAATTAGGTGGCAGTTTTAAAGGATTTTTAAACTTTTAATGCAGTTATTGTTTCATTCATTTTTTCCAGTATATTCGATACTCAGACATGTGCTATACCGATATATTTTTGTTTAGTACGTGAATATTTATATAATTATGTTTATCTATGTTTTATTGGAATCTCGAGTTGATTATGATCAGATTTTAGTTTTATATCCCTATGTTTTTCAAACGGGGGTTATTATGTTCTCAAACGATTTTTCCGAGCATTATTTTTGTCCACTCACAGTTTTAACTTGTTTTTCGCCCCCAAGCCGTAGAAGAACGAAGGAAACCACTCGGGCCATCAGCTTGGCTCCCGACCCACCACCAAAGTGTAGGATTTCGTTGTAACTTTGTCTTCATCCTGTAAATTTGTATAAACATGCTCTGATATCCTGTTGAACATAAGAAACTGAGGGTGTGATCTGTTTGTTGAATTAGTCTGGCCGTTGGTAGGATTTTTGAGACTGTTTGACAGGTGGAAGACTTTGGGTATGGTCAAAATACAGGGGAGACTCTGCCGAATTTTCGGCAGAAGTCGGAAGAAAATTAATTAAGGAAAGGGTAAAAAGGTCATTTGTGCCCGACATTCGCCAGGTGTCGGACACGCACAGGAGTCGGCTCGGTTTTCAAAGCGAAAATTGGGTCGGGTCCTGTCAACTTGGTATCAGAGCATAGGTTTTACTTCCTGTAGACCCTACTACTTGTTACTAAACCCTTGTTCTTATTTCAGTTGAAAATGGGCCCGAAGCGTGGTGGTTTCCGTAGGGGGACGAGACAGTCGTCCCGAGTAAGGGGACAGGACCCCCCTCCAGAACCAGAGAATTTTCCTACCCCAGAACCGGTCCAGGAACCGGTTGAGCAGTCGTTTGTGGGAGGCCCCTCAGGGCCCGCTCCTCCTATGCCCACCGTGATGGGAGACCCAAACCTCCAGCAGACTCTAGAGCTTTTGACACAGGGCCTATCCCAGGCCGGGCAGTCTCGAGACCCGTCCTTGGGATATGCGGATCAAGCAAAAAGGATTGGGGCCACAGAATTTGACGGAGATGGTGATCCAGCTGTGGCTGAGGAATGGATTGAAAGGATGGAAAGAATTATGGAGGTAATGGCAGTTCCCCAAGATCGTAGAGTGACTTTGGCCACATTCTTCCTGACTCGGAATGCGAGATTTTGGTGGGAGTCGGTTAGAAGAAGGTATAGAGATCCAGCAGCCATCACATGGCCAGTTTTCAGAGCGGTTTTTGATAGTCAGTATTATCCTCAGGCTTACCAGAACATGAAGATGGAGGAATTTTTGCAGCTAGAGCAGGGATCTATGACGGTACTGGAGTATGAGAAGAAGTTCAATGAGTTATCGAAGTACTGCTTACCGTTAGTAGAGGATGAAAGCAAAAAGTGCCTGCTGTTTACTAGGGGACTGAAGGCCTCTATCAGAGACATTGTGATTAGTCAGCGACTGACTAATTTCGGAGATCTGGTGATGTCAGCCTCACTGATTGAGAGCAGTCAGATGATGGTTAGAGCCCGAGGTGAACCTCGGAGGAGATAGTACGAGACGGGTGGTCCTAGTCAGGGGTCATCCAAGAGAGGCAGTTACAGCTCTGGATCGTCTAGTGGTCGCAGCTTTGGAAGCTTTCGACCAGGAATCAGTTCCAGTGGAGGCTCAAACCAGAGTGGTAGTTCTGGAGGCCGACCTACGAGCAGTTCAGCCAGGGGTGCTGGTAGGCAGCCACCATCTACAGCTGGCAGGATGAGAAGCCCCCAGTGTACAGTGTGCGGTAGATTTCACTCCGGGACCTGCAGACAGGGTACTACCGGGTGTTTCCATTGCGGTCAACAGGGGCATTTCTTGAGAGAATGCCCACTATTGTTACAAGGTGGTGAAGCGACTGTTGCCCCACCTCGAGAGACAGGTACACAGAGCAGAACCCAGTTTGGTGGAGCCTCGTCCAGCGGTGGAGCCCAGACTAGTGTTGCCAGTAGAGGTGGCAGTCAGCAGCAGGGACAGGGCCGGCGTGCCCGAGCTACCGGCAGAGTATATCATATGTCTCAGCAGCAGGCGCAAGCATCCCCAGATGTAGTTACAGGTACTTTGTCAGTTTTTGGGACCCCTGCCAGAATTTTGATTGACCCTGGGGCTCCGCATTCATTCGTTACTCCTAGTTTTGCCCACAACGCTGATGTCAAACTATCAGCCTTACGGGATGAGTTAGCGATCTCTGTACCTACAGGAGAGATCTTTTATGTTGGTACAGTGTATCGCGATAGTCCAGTGTTAGTGGGGGACGCATGTTTGGAAGCAGATCTGATTCCACTAGAGATGGTGGGCTTGGATGTCATATTGGGCATGGATTGGCTAGCTAAGCATCATGCCTCAATGGATTGCTTCAGGAAAGAAGTAGTACTCCGTAGCCCTGGACGCCCTGAACTAACATTTTATGGTGAGCGTAGAGTGCTCCCATCTTGCCTCATCTCAGCGATGACGGCAAAGAAGTTGCTCAGAAAAGGATGTTCAGGTTATCTAGCACATGTGGTGGATACCAGGAAGCAGGAGTTAAAGTTGGAAGATATTCCAGTAGTACGAGATTTTCCAGATGTATTTTCGGATGACCTTTCTGGGTTACCTCCTCATCGGGAGATTGAGTTTACTATTGAGCTCCTCCCAGGAACGAGCCCTATATCCCAGGCACCTTACAGGATGGCCCCAGCAGAATTGAAGGAATTGAAGGTGCAGCTGCAGGAATTGGTAGATAAGGGCTTTATTCGACCCAGTTTTTCTCCTTGGGGTGCTCCAGTATTATTTGTGAAAAAGAAGGATGGTACCATGAGGCTGTGTGTTGACTACAGGCAGCTGAATAAAGTCACAGTGCGGAATAAGTATCCGCTACCCCGTATTGATGATTTATTTGATCAGTTGAGGGGTGCTAAAGTGTATTTCCAAGATTGATTTGAGATCAGGGTACCATCAGTTGCGGATTAAAGAAGAAGATGTACCTAAGACAGCTTTCCGAACCAGGTATGGGCATTATGAGTTCTTGGTGATGCCATTCGGATTGACAAATGCCCCAGCTGCATTTATGGATTTGATGAACAGAGTGTTCCGACGTTATTTGGATCGCTTTGTCATCGTATTCATAGATGATATTTTGGTGTACTCCAAGTGTCGGAAGGCACATATGAAGCATTTAGAACTGGTACTGAAGACGCTGAGAAGGAAGAAATTGTTTGCTAAGTTCAGTAAGTGCCAGTTCTGGCTAGACAGAGTAAATTTCTTGGGGCATGTGATTTCCGCAGACGGTGTTTATGTTGATCCTCAGAAGGTGGAGGCAGTAGTGAATTGGCCACAGCCAACCAGTGTTACAGAGGTACGGAGTTTTCTGGGATTAGCTGGGTATTATCGTCGCTTTGTGGAAGGTTTTTCTACGATAGCGGCGCCTCTCACCCGTCTGACAAGGAAAGGAGTTAAGTTTGAATGGTCAGATGAGTGTGAGAAGAGCTTTAATGAGCTCAAAACCAGATTAACCACTGCTCCAGTATTGGCACTTCTAGATGATAGTGGTAACTTCGTGATTTACAGCGATACCTCCCAACAGGGCCTTGGATGTGTACTCATGTAGCATGGTCGGGTGATCGCTTATGCTTCTAGACAGCTGAAGAAGCATGAGTTGAATTACCCTGTACATGATTTGGAGTTGGCAGCAGTAGTTTTCGCCTTGAAGATTTGGAGGCACTATCTGTACGGAGCCACCTGTCAGATTTTCACTGATCACAAGAGCTTAAAGTATTTGTTCACTCAGAAGGAGTTGAATCTAAGACAAAGGAGATGGCTAGAGCTGATCAAACACTATGATTGTACCATAGAGCACCATCCGGGGAGAGCTAATGTAGTAGCAGATGCACTTAGCAGGAAATCATCTGGTTCAGTAGCTTATCTCCGAGAAAGGTATGTACCTTTGATGGTTGAATTGAGAAAGCTCAGAGTTGAGCTAGGTATAGATGAACATGGAGCATTGTTAGCTAGTCTCCAGGTGCGACCTGTATTGGTGGAACGCATAATAGCAGCTCAAGCAGAGGACCCTTTGATTTGTACTCTTCGAGCAGAAGTGGAGAGTGGCATTAGAACAGACTGTTCAGTGAGGAACGATGGAGCTCTAATGGTGGGTAACCGATTATATGTTCCTCATGATGAAACTTTGAAGAGGGAAATTCTTGAAGAAGCCCACAGCTCAGCTTTTGCCATGCATCCCGGGAGTACTAAGATGTACCACACGTTGAGGGAACATTACTGGTGGCCTTTTATGAAGAAGGAGGTAGCAGAGTATGTTAGAAAGTGTCTAATCTGTCAGCAGGTGAAAGCGGAACGACAGAAACCATCTGGCCTGTTACAGCCCCTTCCAATTCCTGAGTGGAAGTGGGAGCATCTGACGATGGATTTCGTGTTCAAGCTTCCCCGAATACGAAATAAGCATGATGGAGTGTGGGTGATCGTGGATCGACTCACGAAGTCTGCTCACTTCTTGCCAGTAAGAGCAAATTATACGTTAAATAAGTTGGCCCAGCTCTTTATTGATGAGATAGTAAGACTTCATGGAGTACCAGTTTCGATCACTTCCGATCGAGATCCACAGTTTACCTCAAGATTCTGGACCAAGTTGCATGAAGCTTTTGGGACCCAGTTGCAGTTCAGTACAGCTTTTCATCCTCAGACAGATGGTCAGTCTGAGAGGACAATTCAGACTCTGGAGGACATGTTGAGAGCTTGTGTATTACAGTTCAGAAACGACTGGGATGAGAAGTTGCCACTAATGAAGTTTGCATACAATAACAGCTACCAGGCAAGTATTAAAATGACTCCCTTTGATGCTTTGTATGGAAAACAGTGCAGAACTCCATTCTATTGGGATGAAGTCGGTGAGAACCGACTGGAGGTGGCAGATGATGTTGAGCGGACGAAAGAATAGGTGAAGATAATCCGAGAAAGTCTGAAAACAGCCCAGGATAGACAGAAGAGTTATGCAGATAACCGGAGAAAAGACCTCCAGTTTGAAGTTGGAGACTGGGTATTTCTGAAGCTTTCGCCTTGGAAGGGCGTGATAAGATTCGGAAGGCGAGGAAAGCTAAGTCCTCGTTATATTGGCCCGTACAAGGTTGTGAAGCGAGTAGGCCCAGTGGCATACAGACTTGCTTTACCTCCAGATTTATCTCGGCTGCATGATGTATTCCATGTCTCGATGCTCCGGAAGTACATTCTAGACCCATCTCATGCACTGGAGGAGCAACCGATAGAGCTGCAAGAAGATCTGACTTATGTAGAGCAGCCAGTGCAAATTTTGGATCGAAAGATGCAAGTTTTGCGCTCGAGGGAGATCCCTCTTGTGAAAGTTTTGTGGAGGAGTCATACAGTGGAAGAGGCTACCTAGGAACCTGAGGACCAGATGCGGGAACAGTACCCGTATCTCTTCGAATAACAGGTATGTAAATTTCGAGGACGAAATTTTCTTAAGGGGTAGATTGTAAGAACCCAAACCAAAATATCAAAAAATTAAGATTTCTTTATTATAGCCAAAAGACGATTTTGCCCTCGCATATTTTAATAGGGGAAAATTTGACTTTTTGATCGAGAATGAATTCAGGAATTCCGCTTGCGCCGTTGCGTAGAGCACGGCGAAACGGGTCCGTAGACACGGAGTAGACCCGAATCGGAATTCTAACGAAGAAAATACGATCAAAACATCGCGAAGGGCAAAACGGTAATTTGGAAAAGTCAGATTTTTATTTCTCCCTCTCTCTTCTCTCTCCCCGCGTCAGCTCTCTCTCCTCTCTCTCTCTCCGCGCGACGCAGCTCGCCCCTCCTCTTTCCAGCTTCAGCCGCCGCCACCATAGGGCACGGCGGCCCCAGCCAACGGTCCCATTCGACGCGCCTCGACGTCGCCGACCTTCCCCGACCAGTCGCCGCCCACAGCTCGACCGAAGCTGGCCGGAAACTGGCGATTTCCGCCGGTTTTGCACCCGAACTTCAAGCCACTCGTTCTCCCTCGTTTCTCAACCAAATCTTTCGAGCGAGGTATGGTTTTCCACCTATTTTGAGTGCTCTAACTGATGGTTGGCTGGGTTTAGATCGATTTCACCTCTAGGTTGGTTAATTTTCGAATTGAAAATCGGCCGAACTTCGGCCGCCGTGATCGGCCATTTTCGGCCACTTTTTGGGGGTTGTCCAAGAATAAAAGTGACTCCAAATGGGGTGTTTTACCTAGGATAGGAATTTGGAGTCTCGGTTCCAAGATTTTTCGGCGCACCCGAATCGCTTTGGACACCCGATCTGCCCGTGCGTGTGGCGGCGCGTGGGCCAGGGTGGTGGCATGGATCTGGCCAGTTTTGAGGTCCTCGTGTCGTCACGAGCGTGTGGGATTTCGCGGATCTCGATTCGGAGTCCGTTTGAGCCCCGAACGGATTTTCCATATCGCGCGATCCGCGGGAGCAGTGTCGTTTAATCGTTGGATCGCGCTGAATTTTGGATATGTCGGTCTACATGATTTCAGGATCGCGTAGGATTTGACGGATCGCTACTCGGAGTCCCGGATACTCCGGAATCGCGAACCCTAGGGCTAGGGTTTGAGTTTTAAGCGATAACGCGATTTTGGCCAATCCGACCTTCCGATTCGAACCAAATTCGTAAAACATAGTTCCCGCTGTATGAGAAACTTTCAGGGATGATCAGATTGGCCATCGGACACCGTGGACCCCACGGGTCTCAGGTCGGCCGATCTGACAGTTTATCGCTTAGCTGAGCGTCGGACCTTCCAAAACTGGTCCAAGTGTCTAAAAAAGGCTAATGTGGGCATAGGAGTAATCTGGAACGAAATGCACGTATTTCTAGGAGCCGGGGGCAGATTATTTAATTTAAATTCTATTTACCCAGCAGTTTATTAAATTATTATTCTTGGATAAGCAGGCACCAGGAGTCCAGCTAATCCACAGGAGGGACCTTCGAGAGGTCCAGCTAGCTCGGACCAGCAGTGGGTGGACTTTTCTTTCTTAAAAAGATTTTATAATTGATCCTGAATAAGTGATTTAGCATGAATTTTTTTATGCAAATACATTGATTTTTATAAAAATTAGCCAATCAGCAGATTTGTGGTTTTTGAGCCCAAAACAGTGGTTTAGCTCAGATTTATCATAGTTCAGAGGATATCAGATTTTATCAGAAACAGTTATTTTAGACCACCATGTACCCACCCTACAGTTGGTGATTACCCAGAGTTGGATCGATGTCGACAGACATCCGGTCCGATTTCAGTTAGTCAGTGCACTTGACTTGCCTCACGAGTTCCGGGGACGCTCGGACCGTGAGTGCCAGGATTTGCGGCTCGACAGACTTGGTGTCCCGAGACCTGCCAGGATTGCTGCTCGGCTGACTCTGTGTCCCCGAGACCTGCCAGGATTGCGGATCAGGCTGACTACGGTCCCCTGCATCCTGCCTGAGCGACTTGAGTGACTTGGTGTCACCGAGGACCTGCCGGCGGATCAGGCCGATCATAGTCCCCTGATTTCGTCAGTTTGCGGCTCGGGTAGTCTGTGTGACGCCCGACACCTGCCAGGGAGTTGACGGTTATCAGGGGTACAATTAGGTGGCAGTTTTAAAGGATTTTTAAACTTTTAATGCAGTTATTGTTTCATTCATTTTTTCCAATACATTCGATACTCAGACATGTGCTATACCGATATATTTTTGTTTAGTACGTGAATATTTATATAATTATGTTTATCCATGTTTTATTGGAATCTCGAGTTGATTATGATCAGATTTTAGTTTTATATCCCTATGTTTTTCAAACGGGGGTTATTATGTTCTCAAACGATTTTCCCGAGCATTATTTTTGTCCACTCACAATTTTAACTTGTTTTTCGCCCCCAGGCCGTAGAAGAACGAAGGAAACCACCCGGGCCATCAGCTTGGCTCCCGACCCACCACCAAAGTGTAGGATTTCGTTGTAACTTTGTCTTCATCCTGTAAATTTGTATAAACATGCTCTGATATCCTGTTGAACATAAGAAACTGAGGTTGTGATCTGTTTGTTGAATTAGTCTGGCCGTTGGTAGGATTTTTGAGACTGTTTGACAGGTGGAAGACTTTGGGTATAGTCAAAATACAGGGGAGACTCTACCGAATTTTCGGCAGAAGTCGGAAGAAAATTAATTAAGGAAAGGGGTAAAAAGGTCATTTGTGTTCGACATTCGCCAAGTGTCGGACACGCACAGGAGTCGGCTAGGTTTCCAAAGCGGAAATTGGGTCGGGTCCTGTCAGAAACAAGTAGTCCTTTACTTTTGCAATTTTTATACATCGAGTTAGCCCACCTCCCACAATAGTTAATCAAAATTGTCAAACTAGACATTTTCCTAAAAAGGTAAGCCAAAAATATTAATTAAAAAATAACACTACAAAACCAAAAATTCACAATGAAACCAAAAACATTAACTATGAAACAGAGTAGAAATTAATAAAGCTTTTAAACTATGGAAAAAAAAAATGAAATTAGAAATAGCATAGAGATATGATCTGTCTATAATGATATCAAATATCAACTTTTATGCAATCTGGAGCATACAAAATCTAGCCTTACATACCATATAAAAAATTTGGATAAAATTCAAAGAGAACATATGCATCTGTTTCTGTATTTGTAGTTTGAACGAAGTCAAAGAGAACAACAAGGAAGAAAAGAAGGCATTACTTAAATAAGCAGCAGGATAATAGCCTACAACAAAGAACATATGCATAACTGGATGCAAATTCAAAGGCCTTAAGAGTAATTCCACATTCTATGTGCAGTAAAATAAAATTTAAGATTCAAGATCACTGACAAAATAAAGGAAAAATATGTGCAAGTCGTAATAATAGCCTACACACTAGCTTTCCAGTTCTATTTGATGTATTCTAACTCGAGTGTAAACTGGCTTTCTCCTGACACTCAAAGTAAAAGCAAGAACTTTAACATTTGAAACAGAAAAATTACAAAACTGAATGGATACCAAATAAACCTTAGACACATCCAAGTTAGTTGAAGGTCCATACTGATGAACTAATAACATTAGGATGTGATTACATCTTCTGCTACACATATGTCAGAATCATCATATTAACTTGGATGTAGGCTCAAAGCGAATTGACGATATTAAATCATAGCACTTTGGATAGGGCTCAAGAGTTAAGTCAACAAAACCAGAATTGAAATTTTATAAATATAGATGAAGAATAAACAAAGAAACGAAGAAGAAATTGAAGGAAGAACCAAGGAAGAACTGCACTCACCGTTTGACTATGGCAGCAATACATCTGCAAACAAACTCTATGTACAAAGATTCCCAATCTAATACGGTTTTCTTTTTTAAGTTTATGTGGGTTTTAAATTTGAGGGTATTTGTGTTTATTTAGGTGAGTTTTCTGCTATATTTGAATTTTTTTACAAAAATTGACATTTTTGAAATTAGGGGTCATGTTTTGGCTATTTTTGATAAATTCTCAATGTACTTTGACATATGATGCTAAATTTTGTAAAAGAGATAAGCTTCCTAAATTCTCAATGCACTAGGTAATCGTTAATTCGCACAAGTACATATGTAAAATTAATTCCCTAATCCACACTTGTGCTAACTTAAGGTTAGCTTTGTATGTGATCCAATTTGAACGATTTGTATGTATAATGAAAGAACGAGAAAATTAATGGAAGCCAAGAAAACTCCATATCACCTATATGCTTTTATATCACAATCTTTGCCTTCTACTTTATGAATCAATGCCACTTGTTTCTATGCTTTGCTCGCTTCTTTGACCACATATTAACCAATAGAAATCAAGATTTCTTTTGCACACCCTCACAAAAGATCACTCAGGTAATAATTTGCCAAATTAGAACTTCTTGCATGGACATTTAAATTATCTAATCTCAGCTCTATTTGAACATACTCACACCTTCTGCACACCCTCACAAAAGATCACTGCAGTATATATATACATGTTAGAGAGCTCTATGCTTCTAAAACATATATCCCATGCTCTGTAACGATCAAAGCAGCAAGAGATCAAATGGGACCTCTGGTTTTCTTTCTCTTCCCTCTCCTTGGTCTTTCATGTAAGTTTGTGAGGCCATATAGTTAAAATCATCACTTTGCTACTTGGTACATTTATGCAACCCCTTTTTCATGTCTCCACTAACGCCTTTTTTGTTTCCACTTGACAGTTGCAGAGATCTCAAGCAAAATTGGCATAAACTATGGGCAGCTTGGCAACAATTTGCCATCCCCAAACAGCTCCATTGAGCTCATCAAATCCATGAATGCAGGGCGTGTGAAGCTCTACGACGCCAACCCGGAAATCTTAAACCTCCTGTCTGGCACCAATCTGCAAGTCTCAATTATGGTCCCAAACAATGAAATCTCAACCATTGCATCAAACCAAGCCAAAGCCGATGAATGGGTTCGAAACAATGTCCTTCCCTATTACCCCCAGACCATGATCCGGTACCTCCTTGTAGGCAACGAAGTCCTTAGCTACAACTCCTCGGACCAAGATCGCCAAATGTGGCTTGATCTTGTCCCTGCCATGACTAAAATCAAGTCTTCCCTCAAAGCCCAAAATATCACAAACATCAAAGTGGGTACCCCATTAGCCATGGATGTGTTACAATCAACATTCCCACCATCGAACAGCATGTTTAGGCCCGATATCTCCAATTCGGTCATGGCCCCAATGCTAAGATTTTTGAACCGGACCAACTCCTTTATGTTCATTGATGTGTATCCTTTTTTTCCATGGTCTTCAAACACTACGAGCATTAGTCTAGACTTCGCATTATTTAGAGGAAACAACAATACTAACTACTACACTGACCCAGGAAGCGGGTTGATCTACACTAACCTCCTAGACCAAATGCTTGATTCATTGATCTATGCCATGGCCAAGCTAGGGTACCCGAACATCCGGCTCTTGATCACGGAGACCGGCTGGCCTAATTCCGGTGACATCGAACAGCCTGGTGCTAATATACATAATGCAGCCACATATAACCGAAATTTGATACATAGAATGGTCGCTAAGCCACCTCTTGGGACACCAGCTAGGCCTGGTGTAGTCATACCTACGTTCATATTTTCATTGTTTGATGAAAATCAAAAGACAGGGCCAGGGACAGAGAGGCATTGGGGCTTGTTGCATGCTGATGGAACTCCCATTTATGACATTGACTTGACAGGCAAGCTCCTAAAATATGTTCATTTATCGCATGATTTTACTTAGAATTTTCATATAATTTCTATCTATATCGAAGTAAAATTATTTGTACCATCTTAATTGGCTGTTGAGTGTAAAATCTGTCTCTCTAATATATAAACCAAAACATATTTAATTAGAAAAATGATACACTAGATAGTTAATTGAGATGATACAAATAACAAAACTCGTTCTTTCGCTAAACCTGCATTTTTGGAATTTTGGTATTTTTATTAATATCAATATTTAAGACCTTGGTTATAGGAAAAAGGCGATCGGAGGACCACGAGCCCTTGCCGGAAGCGAATAATAACAGTCCTTACAAGGGCATGGTGTGGTGTGTGGTGGCTAAGGGTGTAAATAATGATGAGCTAGATTCGGCGTTAAACAATTTGTGCAGTAGTAGTGCAGGGAATGGTACGTGTGATGCGCTTTCAACAGGGAAGGAGTGCTATGAACCAGTTTCAGAGATTTTGCATGCGAGCTATGCCTTCAGTTCCTACTGGGCCAAGTTTAGGAGCCATGGAGCTACTTGCTATTTCAATGGGCTGGCAGAGCAAACAACTGTGGACCCCAGTAAGTTTTCTTTCTCTGCAATTAATGGAATGGAAGATGTCCTTTACCCATGCGCTCAAGGAATTAATAGTATTTATCCATACGCTCATCTTAAGCGATTAATTAGTCCTCTCGATTTTCTCTTCTGGTTTTTTACTTTTGATATACAATTTAAGCAGGTCATGGATCTTGCAAGTTCCCTAGTGTGACTCTTTGAGGATGACCAGAAATATACGCTTCTCAGCAAAATAATAGCATCAGGCCAAGAAATATACTTTTAGGGACACCTCTGGATGATATTGGAGCCGTGTTCAACCACTTTGTCATTCACAGTTTCGTCATACTTTTTGGGAGGCTATTAACAATGTGGTGCATTTTGTATCAGATCGAAAAAGAAAGAAAAAAAAAAGAAAAAACAATGTGGTGCATTTTTAGTTTGCGCTCTCAATTTGTGAGGTCACTCTAATATAATTTGAAGGATGTAACTAGCATGATCTCTAAGATGGCATATAGATATAAATCAAAAAATAATTCAATTTTTTTTTTTTTTTCGCACTGCTTGCTTGGAGAATCAAATTTTTATTCGGACAATTTTCTTGAGGCCTAAAATAAAATTACTATTAAGAATAAAAATAAATTTCTCATTAGACTCGACATAACAATGCGGGCAAAAAAATAAACTACCAAAAAAAAAAAAAAAAAAAAAAAAACAACCATCATCAGCTTTATCATGAAGGGTTAAACACAGTTTAAAAACCTTCAAATGAAGTATTGTTCGACATTGTTTGAGTTATTTTGCTCTTTTTTTTTTTTTTTTTTTTAAATACAATTTTTCAAACTGGTGGTCGTGATTCTGTTTGGTAGTTACTAAATACGTAATGCTAAAACAGTCTTGCCAAAATCTCTAAAAACACATTATTTTAAAGGGAAGGGCTTAAAACATGTCTATATTTTAACTGGTTAAAAGCAATTATCCGTTGATATAAAGGTACTCGCCTAATCCTCTAGGACTTAGTTCGAGTTTTTATATTTGTATTTTTCCTACTTATCAATAAAATACTATCGCTTTTATGTATTAAAAAATGAAAAAAAAAAAAAAAAAAAGGCAATACCCTTTTAGTATGTTTTTGTTTTTGTTTGTTTTTTTTGGCTCTTGCACATAAAAAAAAGTGGTTACAGGTTGGGAATGATGAAAATAAGAAGTGCCATGGGGATGTTGGCTCCCCCTCTAACTCAAGTGACCAAAAGTCCATTTGGGGAAAAGTGTGATCCCTGGAGTGGCGGACCTATTAAGGAGCAAGGAGGTGCAGCTACACCTTTCTTCGTTGTAGGTGCTTCAAATTGTCCTTTTGCTCAACTGGTGTACAGATTACCTTATTTCTATTTTCAATATTTAAATAAATGTCTTTGTCCTTTTAATTTCATTTATTTTTATATTACTCAATTTACTTAAGTTTACAATGTAAATAAGGAAGCACCCCCCATTTCCAAATAAAAATACTAGAAAATCAAATTCCCACCAAATCAAAATATGAAAAATTGGTTTTAGTGCAAAATACAATTTAGGCTAAAAATGATGGCTCATTAAGTCAATATATACTTCATACTAAAATCCCATAAAATCAAGTTTTCTTATTTGATGTGTAAGGAATAAAAGCCGCTAAAAATTATCTTGAGAAAATGATTATTCCAAAAAACCATTTTTCATACTTAGTCAATATTGCATCTTCGCTAAAAATTTCTGAGTCCACCACTGTGGAGATACCTCCCAAACTCAGTTTTTTTAGTTGGAGGGCCATTCATAACTCTCTTTCTCGTAAAACTAATTTAGTCAAGGGGAAAATAGTATATGATGACTCTTGCCCCATTTGTAACGTAAATTCTGAAAAGTTCTTTCATGCAGTTTTGGAGTTGTCCTGGCGCTCAAAAAGTCGGGGAGAAAGTGAAATTTGTGGAGGTTTTTAAAGGGCTGCGTTTGTCCCCCATCTCCAATGCAAGGGGCTAAACCTAAAATTTGGGATTTTAGTCCAAAAATTCTCCCCAACGCAGGTATAGGTAAATTATTACCTAGCTTCAGGCGGAATTTGGGACTATTTAGCAGTCCAGTCAATAATTTTTGTGGGGCCCAAACTGAACCCACTTGAAGGAGCAGGCACATCATGATAAAAAGTCATCCACTTTCACTTATTAAAACTGTACACATGGCATGCACTGGAGTATTGACCATTTGCATCCAATGGTTGTATTTGAACTTGCTCTTTTTGGTTTATTTATTTATTATTATTTTAAAGTGAAATAATTTAATGGCTGTATTTGAACTTGCTCCTTTTGGTTATTTTTAGTATGCTCCTGCACTTATTCTTATTTTAAGTAAAATAATTTTATATTTTGGATTTTTTTAGGTTAAAATTCTCAAAAAATCAATTCACGAAGTTTGAAACGAAAAAAATGTCAAAAAAATTAACGAGAAAAATATATATTAAGTGTTAACCATTTTTAAACAATTTAATAAAGTTGCAAACTCAAATTATGAGTCTGCATGGTTGGAGGAAAAAACTGTTTGAGTCCGGGCAATACATGAATATTTGTATTTTAAAAGGGAGAAATTTGGATTTAGCCTCATTTGGGTTGGAGATGTCATTATGGTGATTTCTTTGAGGCTGCTACTGTTTTTCTTTCAAAATTTGAATTGCATGTATACATTTGCCGGAGCATTTGGCAAAACAGAAACAAGGTTGTGTTTGAAGCCTGCTCTCAAACAGAGGAGATGATTTTTAATAGAGCATTGCAGGTGGCTGAGGAGTATGGAGGAAGGCTAATGAGAAAGGAGTCTAATATAGTTGTTGAGAACACATCCAAATGGTCTCCCCCTTCTGTTGGTAAATTTAAACTCAATATAGATGCACCTTATATTCCTAGTGATGGTGGAATTGGTGCTGTCATTAGAAATGACAAAGGTGAAGTAATGGCAGCTATGACGCTTCCCCTTGACATCGCCACCTCCCCCAAGCATGCTGAGATTAAGGCACTTTCAAGTTGAATTTGACTTGGGATGCAGGGTTCTTTTTGTTAGATAAACAAAAATTAGCGACTAATAAAAATGATTATATATATAAACAATATATAAACACCAACGAAATTGAATTTATAACGAACTGTAATTTGAAATACAATAAATAATAAATAAATGAACTGTCTTGACTTCGAGATAGAGGCTTGCAGATTTGATGCAATGTCCTAAAGACAGTAATTTCACCCATTCTCGGTGCTTAAAATTCTATAGGTGTCGCCTTCTAGGATTTTGATAATAAAAATAGGGTTTGTCCACTTGAGTGGGAAAATCAGCTCCCTTAAAATATTATATATTATCTATATAATATTCAATGCCCCAATCAAATTTGAAGCCCAATTTGCTTCTACTTTGCCCAACTTCCATTTATTAATAAGTGTGAGACTTCCACACTTACAAAGATTTCACTCTTTCTTCTTTCTACCAATGTGGGACAAATATCCTTGAATTTCATTCAAACTTCCAACACTCTTCTATCATATGTTTGAGTCCAATTCAAAAGTAGTGATTAATAACTTAATTATTGATGAGGAGGAGTCTTTTACACCGTATGCGCATCTCATTGATGATGTTAAGAGGAGTGTGCAATAGTTTGAGAATATTTCAGTTTTTTTTCATTCCAAGGGGTTGTAATCAGGTTGGTCATATGTTAGCTAAACATGCTTTAAATTGCATCTCTATTGTAACTTGGATTCAAGAGCCTTTGGTTGGAGCCTTTCCTACTTAATGATACTGTTGTACCCTCTTAATTTGGTTAATGAATTCCAATTTGCACAAAAAATAAAAATAAAAACTTGTCTACTTTTCAAAATTTCAATTTCACGTGATTGCCCTTAAAACATTAATGTTTGTGGTCCGCGCGACAGGTTTCACTTAATGCACTCTTTTTTTGGTCGAAGCGATTAATGCACTTTGATCAACTTCCCCTAGATCTTCTCTCTCACTATTCAAAGTTGGTTGTTGTAACTTGTAATGGGCGAATACTTCAAAGATCCCAATCTATCAGTATCACACTTTATATATTTGGTCGGCTAAAGATCCCAACCATTACACTTTGTCAAACAGTATGAGCTCTTGTCTTTGTTTTTCTCGCTTCCTATCTGTGTCCTGATGACTCTATCCATAGTCTATAGGAAGTCAAACCTACAGTTACAAAAACAGAGCTATGTTTGGAGCTGTGGTAAACCCAATTTCCACAGTTTCTTCTTCTGCTTCTGCAAATCAAATGGCCACCATTTCCGTAAGGAACAACTTGGTCTTGGTTAGCTCTTCTCAATGTGGGCATGCCCTTCAATTCCTCTTTTCTAACTATAAATTCAGAACCAGGCAAGTCTTTCTTGGAACATGGAATGGAAGGCGAGGTGGGTTCCCTCTGAATCGTGGGTTCCGAGTGTTTTGCCAATCAAAGGTGATTCTTGAACACCCTTATGAGAATTTCGATGAATTTATTACTTTGATTGGTCTTTTTTTGATTTGTATTGTCATTTTTCTGCTCTTTTTAATATGTTTTGGTTCGTAATGTTGCCTGCCAAATGTTACTAATTCTATCAGTGTTAGTGAGAATGTGCATGAGATGGCATTTTCCTGAAATAGAAGTTGGGGTTTAGATCATTCATAGACATTTAAAAAGTGAGGTTTCGTTTATGCCATCAGGTGCTTGGTATTAGAGAAATTGAACATGTTCATATCAGATGCTTTGCAGATTAATTTTAAAGTACGGAATAAGACAACGTATATGCTCTGATGATCCAAAATATATGGATTGAAACAGAGATAGAGGGAACTGACATATATTTGTATTCAAAATATTCTGTTACAGACAGAGGAAATGCAGATAAGAAGGTATTCACCATTTCTAGAAAGTGCGTTCCTAGACAGGAATGGTGCCTTTGTGTCCGGTGAGTGGCACGCAGTGCCGGACATTTGGAGATCTTCAGCTGAGAGATATGGTGATCACGTAGCATTGACTGATCCATACCATGATCCACCTTCAAGTATGACTTATAAACAGGTTAGTTTTCTTTCCGCTTTTAATTCTCCCCATCATATTTGTTTTGTCACGACTATTTTTTCCTTTTTCTTTTTTAAATGCTGTATCCCATTGCCTCCATATTCAAGCGTCTGAACTTTGAAGGAATCGGGTCCCAAAGCATCATTCCTTGCACTTGTAAATTCTCCAGTGTCAATAAAGAAAATGGCTTGGGGATTAGTTTCTTCCTTCAGAAGGGGATGGGGGGTCTATCCATTGAGAGGATTACCTCCTGGTTCTTCTGCTAGGAGCTTACTTCCTGTTCCAGAACCCTGCATGGGCCTGCAATGGATCAAAAACTGTTTTTCCTCTTTTTTGTTTCTTTACTCCTTTGTATATTAGTGAAGATTGTGCCTTAGGATTTAGGAATATTAATACTCATTTTAGCATTTTCAGTTTGTTAGTGTGTAATATGGAGTTTGGGATCAATTTTAAGTTAACACAAATTAGAAAATGGTGATAATTTGAAGGGTTTGACTGTGCGAATGACATAAATGTTAACTTAACAGGGTGGCTAATTTCTTAGTGTTGTTGTACACTTGATTACTGTCAAGTTTGTGGGTTGAAGTAGGATCTGTGAGCAAGAATGAAACTGCATATTGAACTTGATGAAGGTACTGGATATTGTACTTAGCTTAGCTACCATATATTATTTAGTTTCAAAGACATGGTATTTGAGTCTTGAAAGTAGAGTTTGATGATGAACTTAAGAAAATAGGTGTGGATTGTTGTTTCAATCTTACAGGTATGCTGGAAATTAATACGGAAACGAGATTCTTGTTCATCTGATAATTTTAAAAAGAATGGAGAAGCCCAAGTTAGAAGAAAAAATTACTCTATGCAGTTGTCTGTCTAGATCATGGCTGTGGTTAGAGATGCCTTCTCAAAAAGAATGAGAGGAGACGAGTTGGAAGAAAATATTTCTTAACACAGATTTCTTTGGAGATTATGATTCTGGTTAGAACTGCCTTCTCAAAAGGAGTATAGTTGCTTGAAGATTTTTCTGAATTTTTTCTTCACTATATCGAAATATTTACAGACACACGATTAGGGTACTAAATATTTTCTAATTTCTAAATCTGATGTGAGTTGAAGACTAAATTCAGGAACTGTGAAAGTTGATACTATCAAAACTACTGAAATCCCTATAAACAGACTCGCAATTATAGTTAATAGAAAAATTAATGAACTCTTAGTACTGCCTATGTTCTGAAATTTTGGAAATTATAAATAAATTGACCTTTAATTTAAATAACACTTAACTACTGGGCAGCTTACAAATTAAAAGAAATCTGATGTTGAAAATTGATATCTCTTAGAAAAGGATCTCAATGTTCCTAAGTTGGGATGATAGTGGTACCAAATTTAGATCAAAATTCTACGATGTTTTTCTTAGTGGAATGCGAAGGCAAGGGAGGGCCGTGGTTTACCAGGTAAGCAACATGTGGGTCATTAGACATGTTGAGGAGTGTGCTGTTTCTTTATTACTTTAAAATTTAAATGCATCAATTTGCAGCTCTCTCACACTAAACCTGAAATTTTGAAAAGAAATTGTTCGGGATCTTTTTGAAAATTCTGGCTGTAAACTCATGTATCATGGGTCAATGGCATGGCTTTCGGATGATAATTCATTAACTACTTCAAGTTTTAAAATCCTGTTTTTTTTCCAACTTTCCTTGGTTAACTCTTCTTCTTCTTTTTTTTAATGTAGTTTTGCTTCACTATTTAAAGTCTTAACTGCATGTTTTAACAAGAAGGAAAATGTTTCTGTTAGCTTATATTTGATTTTCTGGATTATGCTATACTTTTTGCATGGATTTGATATGTCCTCATCTCTCAGTGATAAGTATTGAGGGTCGACCAACTTAGTTCATTTTATCAATTTACTCGTCTATCAAATAATTTTAGTGATTTCGTTTACCTATAGGATTATTTCTGTGCTTACTTTTTATAAATCCAATGAGCATCTGTCTTCCAGTGTTAATAAGAAGATAAAATACCTACTTTGAAATTGCAGCTAGAAGAGGAAATTTTGGATTTTGCTGAAGGCCTGAGAGTTGTTGGAGTAAAGCCTGAAGAAAAAATTGCACTTTTTGCTGATAATTCATGCCGTTGGCTTGTTGCAGATCAGGGTACATTTTTACCATTTTTGGCCTATAAATGTGTGATTAAAACAATCCTCTATTCCATCATGTATTCTTCTCCATATTAGATTTATGGCTTTTATAGTTCCTTGGTTTATGCCCTTTGTGATAGTAACTGCTCTCAAGTTCATCCAGCTCTTCCTTTTGGATAAGGCTTTTGAGGTTAAATTATGTGCAAGCAGTTGAAGGGGTGCAGTAATTCTTTTTTGTGAAAACGTATGTCACCTATCAGAGTAACCTAAAGGAGTCTTTCTGTAAGTTTACAGCAGCTTTAGTTAGAACTGTAACACAGAGGAATCTAATCAATTGGGATATGATTGGACTTATTTGATGTTAGATGTGTGAGTATGATTGCGGAATTAATTTCTTACTTTTCCAGTGTAGTCCGCTTGTGAATTATGGTTGTAGGTTTTTATTTGGCTTGATTTCGTTTATGTTCAGATCACTTTGGAACTAATACGGGGTCAAAGAGGAGAAGTGAGGAAAGTGTTGTTGGGATATCAGCCCTTTATGCTCAATCTAATCTATTTCACTTGTGTACTAAATGCATAGGATTTTTGTTTTAAGTTTGTTGTTAAGATTTCACTCGTTGCTTAAAATGGTATTATGGGAATAGTTTTCGTTGTCGTTGGTTCATCCAAAATTTGAGTTGTCGCTTACTTCTGTCCATTGACATCTTGAATTGTGCTCTTTGTTATGAGAGGTGTCTTAGTTTTAAGATTTTGGTTGTTGTATTTTGGTGGATTTCTTGTTCACTATTTGTACTTTATGGTTTTTTTATAGTAAAATTGTGGTTTCTTATAAAAAAGTATGAAAGTTGACAATGCTTAGCAGCTCAATCGTATTCTAGGGAAACATGAAAGCAATTTAAGCTACTACACATGATACTTAATTTTATATTTTTGTTTATTAATATATTTCATTAGTGAATAGTAATTCTCATCCTCATGTTTTGTTTTTCATTTAGGTATAATGGCCACTGGAGCAATCAATGTGGTAAGAGGTTCAAGGTCCTCAGTTGAAGAGTTATTACAAATATATGATCACTCTGAGAGGTTTGGGAAAAACTCTCCCTTTAGTTTTATGTTTTGCTTATCCAAGTCAATTTCCACCGTCGTCGTCTCAATAATATATATGATTCATAAGATATCTTATGTTTTATAATATGCATCTTTTGATTCACTTCCAATCTTAATGTGTAACATGGCTTGTCTCATTGAGTTCTATTTTGCTACACATTGTCATGTGTAGTTTTTTATTAATATTTTAATTCCTAATGTTGAAGTAGTTACTCTTTGACAATCAATGCATTCTATGAGGTTAGTAGGAGCTCTTTTTTTTTTTTTTTTTTTCTCTCTCTTTTCCTTTTAACTCAAAAATGGCTTTGAGATCATTAAAAACCATTGGGACCTACAAAAACATGCATATCATATGCTGATGTACATTTATGTATTTGCGAACACATGCTTCCTTCTGTTTATCCTTTATGAAACCATGAAACTATCTTAAGTTTAACTTCATCGCTACTACAGTGTTGCACTTGCTGTGGACAGTCCTGAATTATTCAATCGGATTGCAGAAGCATTCAGTTCCAAGGTTGTCATGAAATTTGTAATCCTGCTTTGGGGGGACAAGTCAAGTCTGGCCAGTGGAGGGAAGATCCCTGTTTTTAACTACAGGGAGATTCTAGATTTGGGAAGAGAGAGTCGTAAGAGTGCTCATGATTTTAATGATGCACGTATGTCATCCATCTGTCTACCTTCCTGAACTTCGGTTTCAAACTCGTGTACCCCCTTTTTCAACTTTATGTTTTCCATTCACTTGGTATCATAAAGCATGCATTGCAAAAAACATAAGTTTTTTGATGTAAACATGGTTGAAAATGTTGATGTTGGTAGAAATACGGGAAGTCCAGATTTACAGAAATATAAATGAAAAGTTTTAAAACATGGAAATGTTAAATGAAACTTTAGAACATGCACATGTAAAGAGAAAATAGTGTGTGCCATCGACACGTATGACAGTAAACTTGAATATTATTAACGTAAAAAAACATCTGTAATTTATTGGTTTTTAATCTTTGACAGATGATTAACATTTGTTAACATGTAAGATACCTAATTGCGCAGTAATTAGAAACTTAGCACTAGAGATTAGTGACAATGACCTGACCTTCAAGAGTTTACTAAAACCAAAGGCATGGAAAAGTAGGATATAAGTCCTAAACCTTGATTTGGCATATGCAGGGTGGTATTCTCTTACTGAAAGTTGACATGTTATGTTGCCAAAAAATTGACGCACATATTTAAATAAGAATCTGCTTGATGAATGATTGAGATTAACAGTCTAGAAGCATAATATGTCGCTGTCTGACAAGAGAACATTTCCTTATATGTACGTATATATGTATATAAAGATAGATCATTGCAAATTCACTTGGTGTTTACACTTCTTCTCTATATTTCATATACAAAAGGGAAAAAAAGAGCAAAATTTTCTTGGTGTTTTTCATGTTTATTATGTATCAATAGCGGTAACCAGACAGAGATATGGCCAGTATGGAAGATTTTTTTTGGGGTTAAAAGTGTAATGGAAGATTGATTATAGTGTGATCAGACTTTGGGAATGCAAATAATGTTTGGCATACTTGATAGCTGTATTTCTTTAATAAAAATTACTGTGCTGTTAATTCTAGTTTCGATGCACTACTATCAGTTATAGAATATTCTTCTCTTGTGGTAAATGGGCTGTAATTGGCATGTGGCTTAATTTCAGGGCAACAGTATGTGCATGAAGCCATCAACTCAGATGATATTGCTACACTAGTATATACAAGTGGAACAACTGGGAACCCAAAAGGTGTCATGCTTACTCATCGAAATCTGTTGCATCAGGTTTGTATGTCGAATAACCTTGGTATTATTGACAATGCAGTAATATCTAGAATAAAACAAAACCCGAAAAAAAAAAAAAAAAAAAAAAAACTCATAAGGTAACCCTTCCCCAAACCTTACATCATATCAAATGCCAAATTGACATAATTAATCTCTTAAAGAATGTCTCCATATAATTTGCAAACCTGGTGGGTAATATGGAACTTCTATCTCACCATGAGTCCATTAACTTATGATGTATGACTTAATGTACTGACAATGCCTTTGGCCTCTGAGGATTCCCACTACTGCCTTGCTTTGCTTTTGCAGCCTATTTACTGCATTTTGGAATACCCTCCCCAGTTTCATTTATTTATTTATTTATTTTATAATTGAAGCCAATGAATGTCTTTCCCGCAGTTCTTAACTCGGTTTTGAGGCCATTTGGTTTGTTCTTTTCACAGATAAAAAACCTCTGGGATGTTGTACCTGCTGAAGTTGGGGACAGATTTCTCAGCATGCTTCCACCTTGGCATGCTTATGAACGAGCTTGTGAGTATTTCATATTTACGTATGGAATCGAGCAAGTATACACAACTGTGAGGAACTTGAAGGTATTACTATTTTGAATTGCTGCTGATTTTCATGGATGTTAGTTTGCTTTACTATATTATTATTTTACTCCTAGGAAATGTTATTTCCAGAGCAAGTACATGAATGGGTGGTTGTGGATGTGGCTTGCATATTGCTCCAATTCTAACAACTTTTTCTTTGGAAATAACTTTACCTTAACTTTTTCCTGTAGTCTGAAAAATTACAAGAATATTGTCAGTGTGATGTAAAGTGGGAAAAAACTAATTATTTCACATCCAATTATATGATATGCTTCTTTGGTTTTATGATGTTCTAATTGAATATATTATTTGATAGGATGATTTGCGACATTATCAACCAAATTACATAATTTCAGTTCCTTTAGTGTATGAGACACTTTACAGGTATGTCCTTTTCTTGGGAATTATGGTATTGCAGATGTCTGTTTTTTATTCATGAAAAAGTGTTCCGGACAACTGTCTTTTTTTCTTTGTGTGAACATGTGTCCTTTTCTTTACCTTCTGTTCTCTTTGTTTTGTTTTTTAACGTTCGTCACAGAATGTGTCTCACACATTTGTTACAGAGAAAAGCATTTGTGATCTCTCAAGTGGTTACAACGTTCACATATCATCAACTTTAAAAATATTGTAGAAAAATTATTCATTTCTTGTGTTTGTTAAAGATAGTTTTTCATTAGGGTTACTGTTAAAACCTCTTTGTTTTTTGTAATTATTATTTTATTTTTGTTTCTAAAGGTGGGTATAAATAGAGCCTTGAATGGTTACTATTATGACATCAGAGCACTAGTTCTCTTTTCAGATTTCTTCTTGAAGAAGGTTTAGCTTTCTAAACTTTAACTTTTCAGCATTTTAGCATATTAAACGACATGATTTTGCTTATCTAGACAACAACAAAAATTTCATTCTGAGCAAGGCTGAGGAGTTTTTCGGTTGTGTTTCTTATTGTTACAGATGAACTTGCTTATCTAAATGACACGATCTTGCTTATCTAGACCCTTTTTTTTTTTTTTTTTTTTGGGGTACAGTAAACTATTTCCTTCTCATAGCTTCCTCCTTTCTTTTCTTTAATATTTTTGTTACATTCCCTTTGCAGTGGGATTCAGAAACAGATCTCTACGAGCTCTGCAGCTCGTAAGTTTATTGCACTTACATTCATAAGGATCAGTTTAGCATACATGGAGTTTAAAAGGATTTATGAGGTACAATACTCAGCATTTTCTCGTGTTTAAATCCAGCTATTTTCTATTCTCATTGGCCATACTAAACAGATAATATGAACACTGGGGAAATGGGAACACATTTTCTACACCCAATAAGATATTTAAACATGGACTCTATCAATGCAAAGAGATGGAAACAACCTCGACCAAGAAGTTGGAAAGAGCACACAGCTAATTACACATTAATTAGGTTGTGAATGACGACATTCTGGAGGAAGCTCCTTTGTTTTATAAGGTAAAACTTGGGCCATGCATTGGGCCAAGAAATCCCCTGTCAAACCCAGACAGGCTTGAGGGTAATAAGCCTGAAAGGGCTAGCAAGCCTTTTTGGGCTCCACGATCGAAAGGAGATCATTGGAGCCAGACCATGACTGGTTAAAATTCCCATCAAGCTGTTAGTGACCCATTAAATTTGGGTCACTCCACCAAATAACCACCCGCACTCCCAAGCCAAATGGCTAGTTGGCAAGGGAGACAGGACGTTTGAGTTCAACTCAACCTCTAGACTCACGCCACATAACCATCAATGGTTGAGAACAATCCAGACTACTTGGAACAGTATAAATAACCAAGGCCTTCAACTATTTGAGGTACATGATCTAAAGTTACAAAACTTAGTACTCTGGAATCTCTCAAGTCTAACTTAAGCATTGGAGGTTCTTTGATTTCAGGTCATAGAGGTCATGTTACTTAACTCGTGAAAGTCAGCTATAAATTGGCCAATTTGAATAATTGTGACTATGAGTCGTGAATTTTCTTTGAATGTGATATTGTAAATTTAGGGAATCAGTTTGTCACAAGTTCAGCCAAAACTTCTAAATTTAAAATTTTGATGCTCCACTTGAAGAACCCGCTAAAATTAATTTTGCCTACTATAACAACTTGGACATCATGTGCCTACCTACAAGATGGATGATGTTACTTGCGTCTACAACAGACATTGTGTGCGTTCATGGTATCATGTAGTTGACTGCAATGACAGGGCTAAACACTTTTCGGCATCAAAACAGAGCAGATATATATTTTAAATTTGTGGGTAGGATTATCAATAGCCAAGTTTGAATCACAATGTAATACTTTGGGTCCCACATCAGCTATGCGGTGGAGAGATTTAGACTTTTCGAGTACCTTAAGTGAGGCATTAGATTCCAAATGTCAACTCAGATAGCAGTTTTGGAGGATGCTTTTGAACTCATGCTCCAATACCATGTTCAGAAAAAGAAGGGAGAATAGAACACATTAATTATAACTCTAAAAGGGTTCAAATAGAATACTAATCACACCTGTAAACAAACTAGGAAACCACTCCAGATTCCTAATCAAGGATGAAAATATAGGCCAATATCCTGATATATCCCTATTTTTAGGTGTCGATACAGATGCAGGAGGGTAAGCCTATTTCTTCCTCCTTATTGGCAATATATCCCCAATATCCTCGATATTTACCGATAATTCCCAATACCAGACAAATAACCCAGAAATTTGTCTTCTGTTTTGAAAATAATCATAGGTCCCAGCCACTGATTCAATGTAAAAAACCAAGCTCTAATATTGGCTCTTCCTTTCCTCTCTCTGGTTGCTCGGTTTCTTGTGTGTTTGATTTTATTTTTCACCTAATCTTCTCTCTCATTTCCTTTATCATTAAATCTAACTCTTGTAATATAATGTGGGTTATATATTAATCGGTTGGGTTGGGTTATGTTTGAATGATGTTGTCTTTGTTGTGTTAAGTCTAATTGTATTTATTTTCAGGATTTTCATCGCACATTATATACACGTGGATTTCATCATATGCATATCTTATACTTAGTATATTTTGAAATTTATTTGTTCAATACATTCATTGATAATGTGCTTAATATCTGTGAAAGTTTCACTTCAAAATTCCGTGTTTTTAAGCCAATATCTGTCTTTTTTGTCGATTTTCCGAGATACCTAAAACGACATCGATATATCCCCTGAAATATCCGTAAATTGAAGGCCCGATAATATCTGTATCTCCGATATTTTCATCCTTGATCCTAATTAGAATATACGTTCACTCTCCGAAAACATCAATAACTAAATCAGTTATGCAGCCTTGAAAATGTGTGACCCCCCAGTTAAATTGGTATTTTGTAATAAATCTACTGCTTCATAATTTTGTTTGACTGTCCTATAAAAAATTAACAAAAAAACTTGGTTTGACTAATGTATTTGAATCTTCTGGTAAATCTTTCGCTATCATCTTGTATCAAACTGATTTACAACTGGTTTCGAACTTGATTATTGATCTTATTATGTCTACTGTGTTGTTTGTTGACAATTAGTTTTCCTTTCGATCTTATTGTATCCGATTCTTTCAATTTGGTTGATAGGGGACATATTTGACAAGGAACCAGAAGCAACCATCATATCTTGCTTCAGTATATGATTGGTTGTGGGCAAGAATTGTTGCTGCAATCTTATGGCCTTTGCATATGTTGGGAAAGAAACTAGTCTATAGTAAAATTCACTCAGCTATCGGAATATCAAAGGTTGTCTTTTTTCTAAATCATTTCTTGTGGTCACCTTCTTTTTATTGGAATTTAACATTGTGAAAAGTGGGTATTTTGTGGGTTTCTTTCACATATCACCGGAATATCAGTGGTCATCATATTTTTAGCTTATTTATTTTACTCAGTTAGTTTCTACATTTTGTTTCTCATTTGCAAAAGTCTCTATGCTCTGTGAGGAAAATTTGTATTCTCTTGTTGCTTTTTCTGGATCTTTTTAAGTATATACCGTCCATAAACTAGCAATTTTGCTGTTGAATGGAATGACGGGGTTTCCTTCACATCCTTCAGGCTGGCATTAGTGGAGGAGGCAGTTTGCCGCCACATGTTGATAAGTTTTTTGAGGTCAGACTCTCAGACATATTTTTCTGGCCAGAGAGAAGTTTTGGACAATCAGCTCTCATATTACTGTTGTACACTTGCAGGCAATTGGTGTGAAAGTGCAGAATGGATATGGTTTAACAGAGACTTCTCCTGTTATTGCTGCTCGTAGGCCAAACTGTAATGTAAGAAATACAATCTAATTCACATTAAAATGTACAAGATCTACTTTTTGGTTAATGGCACCTCTGATAATGCATGTGATAACAGAAAATAGAATAAAATAAACAAGTACCGTTCAGAAGAATTTATCGTTGCTTTGTAGGAGTTAAATTCAAAGTTGTATTGACAAAAATATTCTAAGAACTATAATGATAATCAATAGGATCACTTGGAGTCCCCTAATTTGTTCTCAGTGCTTGTAAATGTCAAAAAAAGAAAAAGTGATTGTAAGTGATGAAAGGCGCAATATTTTATATATTGTGGTGCAAGGCTTGGAATTCCCAATGTGGGATTATATTCTCAGTATGCTCCCTCAAGTGTGGCATGACTGAACCAAACACTTGGACAGATTATATTGGGTGAATAATCATATGTCACCAGTAAGTTTGGTACTCAGTTTGCCTGCTTTGATACCATATAGAATTATAGTACCCCAAAACCAATGAGCAATGGGTGGAAAGACCGAAGATCTATATATTTTATGCATGGCTCTGAATTTCTGGGTAAGATAGTTTGTTCTCAAACAGAATCAGTTTTGAATATGACAAGTTCACAAATCTTGGCGGTTATCTTGTTACCATAAACAATCACTGACTTACTTCCTTTGTTGCTGGAATTAATCCTATTCCTAACAGAGAGTTATTTACCATATCTTAATTTAAATTTTTAGCTTATATAAATTATTTTCCAAAATATTCAATTGTGTTTTAGTTGGTTGAATTTTTTTTTGAAGGTTCTTGGTTCAGTTGGTTCTCCAATTCGACATACAGAGTTCAAAGTTGTAGAATCTGAAACTGGTGAAGTTCTCCTACCAGGTTCAACTGGCATTGTAAAAGTTAGGGGCCCACAAGTGATGAAAGGATACTATAAGGTGACATTAATTTTAGTTAATCAAAATATGCTTTCTAAATTTTGAATTATTCAGATATATGCTAAAAAATTTGTAGTCATTTTGTATAAATAAGTTCCATGGATTTAAAATGCTGCAAACTTGGTAATGACATAAAACTTTGGGTATTATAATACTGTGAAGTTATTAAAGCTTATCTTGTGCATTCTTCTCAAGATGCTCTGTTATATCTAAATTGCATGAGTGTGATCTGGAACCAGGGAAATCTTCGTAAGACATAACATAGACATTCTTAACGGAACCTCATAACCAGGAATCTTGTATGTTCTTTAAGAGTCTTTGTCCCCCAAGAAAAGATTTTCTAAACTCCTTTGTAATATCAGCAGTAGTCTTCTAGTATTCGTTAGGGAGCAACCCAAATTAATTTTTTTTTACTATGTGAGGTACTGAACTGGTTTGGCATGGTAAGTGTCTGTCTTGAACCAAATATTTGCAGGCAAGCATAATACATATATGATGTCCTCAAGATGTCGAGTGACCTTTCTCTTCTAATTCTTAGTCTTCTTCTGAACAATGTCTGATTTTTTGCACTTTTGAATTTTATTTTTAATGTTATAATCAGAATTCACGAAAAATTTTCCGTACCTAAGATGTCAAGTGACCTTTTCGCATTCACACTTCAACTAGAATCCAGGGGCTACAGAGCAAGTACTAGATGAGGATGGTTGGCTGAATACTGGAGATATTGGTTGGATTGCTCCTCACCACTCAACAGGGCGAAGCCGTCGTTGTGGAGGTGTTGTTGTCCTGGAAGGACGCGCAAAGGATACTATAGTCCTTTCAACAGGTATACTAAAATCTTAATCTTCTTCTGCTACACTGTCATGGATCTTCTTGCTAGGAAGTGAATACTTGAAATAGAAACCCTAAATTTCATTTGATTTTATTTTATTGAAAAAGAAACCTTCATTAATAGAAATCAAGCAATACAACCTGTGGACAATAAACCCACCTCAAAGTACAGAATCAAAAGAAAATAGTGGAATTCCTATCCTGTCTTATCCGTATACCCACTAAATCATAGCTTATTGCTGCCTTCCCATCTAATAGGATTGCAGACAGATATCTAAAAATATTATTAATAGATGCCCATAAGGATGACAACAACTTCACACTATCATGCAGCTCCTCCACCTCTGCCTCCTAAGACTCTTTGAAAATTCTTCTGTTCTTGTCATTCACCCAAATTACTGCTAAAACTCTGCACCTGAATAATACTCTAACCCTCTTCCCACCTCCAAAAACCCACTTGTCTCACTCAGTGAGGTTGAACACCCCACCTGGAATACCCAAGCCAATTTCACTTACTTGAAAATTGCCCGCTTCCCTGAAATTGCCCACATGCCTTTTACCTTCCATGCCATTTGGTTTAACTTTCAGCATTTTCTTTTTCTGGGGCTTGTGACACTCATACTTTGTATAGATCTTTTATATGTATGTGTTGTGTAGTGCCCGTTTTATATTGATGGACATCCTACATGGAAATTTGTGTTTCTTCAAGGACGGGTTATTAAAGTTGCCAGCTCCCCTCTATCTATTTATTCATTTACATTTCAAATTAAGAGCTTTTAGTTGCTTGCTCATGCTGATCGCAAATTTACTTGGCTTCACTATTCCCAAAAGTTTTAAGTTGTTTGGATGTGGGTCAGGGCATCTATGGTTTCCATGTTCTAAAATCTGAAAACAGTCATTTAGTGAGAGGTATTTTAGTTGATGCCGATCTTATACCTTAGTACTCATTTTCATTTCTTTTTTGTTTCTTCTTAATACCCTACTTGGTATTTTTGGTTGTTCTTTGACACAAGTTGCTTGAAAAATTAGGTGAAAACGTTGAACCAGTAGAGCTTGAGGAGGCTGCCATGAGAAGTAGTCTCATTCAACAAATTGTTGTGGTTGGCCAGGTTGAGTTTCAGCAGCTTTCTTTTGTTCTTTTCCTTTTTCTGTATTGGACTTTCCAGAACTGTAGTTATCTATATTCTGCCACTTTTAAGAGGCCACATACTGATTTTATGCATTTGGTGGCATTCCTGTATGTAGGATCAACGACGACTTGGGGCAATAATTGTTCCAAACAAAGAAGAGGTTTTACTTGCAGCCAAAAAGTTGTCTATTGTAGATGTTAATGCCTCAGACCTCAGTAAGGATAAAATGACAAGCCTGCTATATGAAGAACTAAGAAAATGGTAAAATTTATTTTTCAATTATTTCGGATATAATGGATGGACCATGTGACTGTGCATGTCAAACCTCGGCTCAACGTGCAACTTATTGTGCTTACTAGAATTAATTACTCAATCATGGGTTATCTTGGAAATAAAAATGTTTCTTCTTATATACTCATGCAAATAATTGTCATAATTAAAAAACGATCAAACCCCCTCGTATTGTCGAGGTTCATTAAGAAAAAACATAAAGCCATATTATTTCCACAATCATAGAAACTTAAGAAACCAAAAAGGACTATGGCCTATGGCCATCAGAGGCAATCCAAAAGGAACAATAGCAGACCTTGTAGGCTATTGCACTCTGATGTTTTCTTTTCCTTATAGTTTTCCTTTAATTTCATGCAGGACTTCAGGGTGTTCATTTCAAATTGGACCAATCTTGATTGTGGATGAGCCTTTTACGGTAAAATATCGTTGCAAGCATTGTCATTCCAGTTACAGATGTGACTGGCTGGCTGATTAATTGTACCTTTTTATTGCAGATTGATAGTGGTTTTATGACTCCAACTATGAAAATACGAAGGGACAGAGTCGTGGCACAGTACAAGGAGCAAATAGAGAATCTGTATAAGTAAACCTCTAATCTAGGAATTTGCAGAAGCACTTTGAAGTGCATGTACTTTTTATGAAATAAGTTTAGCAAGCCCTTGGTATGTAGCCTTTCCAATAAACTTTTGAGTACTTGTTTATGTAAGTTCCTTGCTATCTCTTCAAACCTCGTTCATTAATTAGAATCTGTAGATTTGCATATCTGTATATGAAAAGCAGCATATATCCTAGGTACAAGGAACGGTAGCCAGTGCAAGACTTTCAACTTCCTTTGTTTAGTTCCTGACTGTAATCTTGTATACGTTTATATGTAATATTTGTAATAATTTAATGTAATTTGTACAGTACTTATATTTGGTCTTGGTATTCTGTAACAGTAACAGACAAGAATGCTTACATGTGCATTTCTTACTTCATACCTGCAAGGGAGGTAACTGTGTGCGGCAGCAGTTGCGTACCCTACTCAGCACATGATGGAAATCATGCCTAAGGCCGTAAATCGGCTTGATAGCTCGAATTTGTCTCGTTCTCATGCTCAGTTTGCTGTGGCTCATTCGAGTTCAAATGTAAGAGAAAGAGTCAAGCTTGAATAAAAGATTAGGCTAGGCTCATCAACAAATTTTGCATGATTGAGTCGTAAAGCTTGTGAACAACTCAGTATTAAACGTAGTCTAAAATATTGATAATATTGACGAAATATTGAGGATATTATCATTTTTTCGAATTACGGATATTTCGAAACGTATCAATGCACATATCGTATAAATATCGAGAATAACGGAAAATATCGACGTCGATAATTTCGCTCACACTTCAGCAATATTTTGTTACAATATCGCTATAATATCGATGTAATGAAGGAAAAAAAAAGGAAGAAAAAAAAAGGGAAAAAAACACAAAGGGGATTCAAGGTGTTTCCTCTTGTAAAATTAGTCATCCTAGGTTTGCTTTGTATTGTGGCGTCTAAGTGGTAAGTTCTTTTTTCTTCTGAATATTGAGACATGGACAGGCAAGGAATGATGGACCTTACGTTTCTCACTTTGACAAAGTTCACACATGTATATCATTAAATTTTTTTTTTTTTTTGGGATGTATAAAAATGAGACTGTTGAAACCAATTACTTCTTAATTTGTATAAAAATAGGGGCCATTCTGCACTATTTACCCTTGCTGCTTTCAAAGTGAGGTCCTAAAAGGGAATATGATTTGTTATCTATAACTTCGGACTCTGTTGGAGTGGGAAGTAGTAACTATGATTATACTCATAACCAACCATTTCCCTAGCCTTCATATCTCATTCCTTTTAGGAAGGAATTGAGCAGCTCATGGAAAGAATCTGAGACTCAATCTTCAAATGATTTTGCTCATGGACAACGTCAACCAATCTCGGATCCATATAGGTGGCATGTTAACAATTACATGCAAAACTATTTTGGGGATTTATCATTTGATAACTACTCTTCACAATACACTTACTCTACACATAGAGATGATGAAGATGCAAATGACCCACTAGTGTAGTGGGTTGGAGTATTTACTCCATCAGGTAAGGTTCTGGGTTTAAGTCCTAGCATCCGTGTTGTGTGTGTGAGTTTAATATGCTATCGTAAGAACTCTATGTGATACTGAGTCACTTAGTCAGCTCACTATATAATCAACTTAAATTAGTTAAATCTATCATGCAATGCATTTCCTTCCAATTTTTTGTGACAAACTAATAGATAATTGACTAAATAAGCATCCTCCAAAGTTCCAATAAAAAGTTTCAAGTTTTTCTTACAATTTTCGTGGTTTTTATTTAATTTTTTATAGATATGGATAATATTCCGATATTTCCATCAAAATTTCCGTATTTTTGGACTATCAATATTTTAGACCTTTGTATTAAATTGTAAAAATGATTCGGAAGGACAACTCAATATTATTACCTTCTTACCCAATTGTCGTTGCTTGTAAAAGTTTTTTTTATAATTATTTTCAGCTAGCAGTCTAGTATCACCAAAGGGTTAGAGCTTGATATGTCAAACCTAAGCATTTTGTTTACTTTTCAAAATTGTTTTCAATAATGCTACTCTTATCACATTTTGTATACCACATCTTATACTACCTTATGTGGCAGCTGAGGGGGACAGCCACATCAATTAAAATTATTTTAAATTATTTTTATTTCTTTTAGCATTTATCAATTGGCCAAAAAGAAAAAGGAAAAAAAAAAAGAAACAGAAAAAGCCTAACGAGCCAACGCGAGTAGGGGTGGGCATAAAAACCGATAAACCGAACGAACCGACCGAACCAAACCAAACCGAACCGAAAAATGAGGTTTTTTTGACCAAACCGAAAAAGTCAACACTGGACCTGACCCGAACCGAAGTCAACGGTTCGCCTTTCGGTTCAAAATTTTATGGAACCGATGAACCTGACCCGAACCGAGCATTAATTAATAATATACAAATATACCACGTGGCCTCTATTTATTGGGTAAAAGAAGAGTTTACCTTGAGGATGCTTGCACTAGATCGCAACCACAACTAAACCTAGCTCCTTCACCTTTCTCTCAAATTCAATCGACCTCCCTCACTCTTAGTTTCATTCGCCGCCTCTCTCTCACCCTCTACCTCTATCGTCTCTCTCCCGACCTCACCCTCACCCTCACCCTCACTGTAATCGATCTCTCTCTCTCTCTCTCTCTCTCTCTCTCTCTCTCGCCTCGTCTCGTCTCTCCCCATCTCATGTCCTTTCTCTGTCGACCTCATCCTATCTCATCTTCTGGTTTTTATTTATGTTCTTGTATCTTATTTGAATAACGATTTGTTGATGGCGGAACTGTGTTAATTTTGTTATGCAGGTTTTGACTCTGTTAATTTTGTTGATGATGGAACTGTGTTAATCTATGGAAGGTTTTCAAATTTTGGCATCAATGGAGGTAAATATTTGTTAGCCTTGAATCTATTTCAATTTATTTAATTGAGTTGTCTTGAATCTGTGTTTTTGGCATGAATCTGCTTAACCCGTTGTTGATTAAATGCATTCATTGTTTTATCTATGCAAGTTTGAAGTTTCATCTTACAAATGCTAATATATGTTTTATATAATTTTAGAACAGAGCTTATATAGTTTGGTTTGCTTTTCTCTTTTTTTGGAACAGAACTTATAAGATGTTTTGAATATGTGTGTTTTGATCTGTGTATTTGAGTTGATTAAGGTGTTATAACTTGTTTTGATCTGTTAAAATGATTTGAGACAAAAACTGCAAACACTTTTTTTTTTGGGTGAAATTAACAGACCAAATCAAAACGTTTACTGGGATTATTCATTGCTCAAATTTACATATTTGATGCTTTCCCAAGCAGAAAATAGCAGGCTCTAAAAGCTGGCTTCTAGCATTTAGTTTAAAAGTAACCATTTTTATAAAATGACCGTCCAGACTATACAGGATCTAAGGACAAAGAATGAAGCTTTCTACCCCACAGATGAATGAATGATTCTACATCGGAACATGAACTCTAGATTCAGATGTTATTTTCCCCTTGATTCAAAGGTAATGCTTAGAAAGAGGAAAATAAAGTAATGCTACTTTCAAGCATTATTTTATACACTTGTGCTTATACTATGTAGTGGTTGTTTCTCCACTGTAACAATCATTGCTTTGGCTTGTTTCATTTTGAATCACCATAAATTCAAAAGGGTCTTGCTTATTTTTGCTATTTTATGTTTTTTTTTTCTTTGCCAATTTGACCTGATGAGCTACATGAAATTTTCTCTTTTCTGGTATGTAGAGACGCTTTTGAATTGGGATGGGTTTGGCTTAGTTTTTAATTCCTGTGATTTTTTTTTTGGCTTAATCTGTAATGGGTTATGTGATTCTTTTCTGTTTCTGGTATAAACTTTGATAATTTCTCTCGTGTGGTTTAATCTGACATGAGTTCATGGGTCATTTTCATGTAGATGGAGGATGATGAAGAAGAGGAACCGTAATCATTCTCTAAACTATGTGGCTAACTATGTGGCTAATGCTTTTCAGTTAGGGGTTTTTTAATATGGTGCTGGGAAAAAACAGGGACATAGAGCCTCTTTTGTTGAAATTTGGGGTGGCTTTTGCTCGTTAGTTGCTGGATTTCTCTTTTCTCGTCTCTTTTACTGGTACAAGTCTATTTTTTTGCAGCTCCCTTAATTGATACAAGGGAATCTGTTTGGTATTTAAAATCTAATTTGGTGTTTTACTTGTATTTTTTGTCATGGGTTGTAAAATCTAATTTGGTCCTTTGCTTTTTTTGTCATGGGATGTAACTTGTAAGAAACAACTAATTTGATAGTTGGATGATGCATGTGCTTGTGATTGTGATTTAGTTTAGAAATGGGCTTTAATGGATGGCCTGTTTGAAAAATTGGCATTGTGAAAAAAAAAAAAAAAAAAAAAACTAACAAAATTGGGTTTTTGAATAAATAAACTAATTAGGTTTTGGCAATTTGGCCCAAGAAAAAGAGACTTTGGCCCAAAAAAAGTGAATGAGGCTTGAAAAAAACTAGTATTGGGCTAAAGCCCAAAACCGACAAAAAAGCCAGAACCGAACCGGACCTTCACAGGTTGGCCCATTTTCGGCTTTGAGTTTGGACCCGACCCAACCCGAGAACCGATAACTTGCTCGGTTCGGCCCACGGGTCACTCAAAATTAGACCCGACCCGAACCGTGCCCAGGCCTAAACGCGAGAGCTGGTTCTCCCTCCTCTCCTTCGTTCCTCTCCTCTTCTACAGTCAGCGTCTCCTCTCGCCCTCTTCATCGGCTATCCTCCTACACCATCAATTGGCACTCCACTGTCCCTCCTTTGGTTATTGGTGAGTATATATGAATTTTTTTTTTATTTTTTTTTTATTGGGATGCTATATTTTCATGTTCGTTCGCCTCCATTGATGACTTATGGTCATTCTCCATTGTTTCTTTTCATGCCTTTTTAAATAATTTTAACCTTTTTTTTGTTCTGAATCAGTTAGAACCTGCAAGTATGAAAACATAAGTCAGAAGCTTTTACTCTTTATGATCTATGGATAAATTATCAAATTTGAGTCATAAGATTGATTCATGATCCATAAAAGAAAATTTCAAATCCTGATTTGTTTATATTGCTAGGATAATCAATGAGGGTGCCAATTGAATGGAGATATCCATATTTCTTCTATATACCTATCCAAAACAATCCTCTGTATTTTATTTGTATGTTTTGTGTATGTCATATTTTTAGGGACTTGATTTCTGTACGTGATGAAAACATGATCTTGTATGCGTTTAAGTTTCATCTTTGCATAAAACCTGTTTCCCACAGAAAAATCAACAAGTTGAGGGGCAAGGCATGCCGTCAGACACCAACACACCAACTAGAGACGGTGGTGGTCTCTCGACCCAACACTCAGGTTCCACCGCTCGCGATCCTATCTTAGCGGCCAAGTGAGCCGCACGATTTACACTCCGAGGAGCCCACTTCCAGCACACCGCCAGGCCCATTAGTCATACCATTTTAGTTCATTTCAGCTCTTCGGTTGTACCGAAGCTTTGGGTTGAAGAAGCTTTCTTCAAGCTGAAACTCTGAGACGCTTCTCCGATCTTAGCCAGCCTACCGCAACGACAGCGCTTCGATCAATGAAGAGAATTAAACTACCACCAACCAACAGAAACGGACCCCCAAAACAAGAAGTCGACGATGAAGAAGAAGAGCATGATCAGAAACCCTACCTTCTGCAATTGCCAGGGCACATAATAGCGGAGATCTTCTGCAAAATCCCAACAAAAACTCTCATCCAATGCAAGCGAGTTTGCAAGTCTTGGCGTTCTTGGCTCTCAGACCCTCAATTCACCAAAGAACTATTTTCACGAACGCCCACTTCCATTTTGATCACTGGATACTCGTGCCTGGGTCACTTCTTGGTCGACCTCGACAGGACCTGCAACCCAAACGACGTCGTGTTGAAGCTTTTCTGTATAAAAAAAAAAGTCTCCGAACTTTAATACGACCGACCATTATAGGCTCGTGCAATGGCTTCCTCTGTCACCACGAAGTCCATCTTGGGGCGATCCATCATCTCCACATCTCCAATCCTGTTACTGGTGAGTTTTTATCTCTCCCAACACCTTCAAAGCCGGATACAGTTCGAGGCCGTTATGGTTTTGGGTTCAGCCCCATCAGTGATGTCTATAAGCTAGTTCGGATTGTGCCTACACATAAACAAGTAATGGTTTTGACTGTTGGCTCTGGGATTTGGAGAGATATTGGGCACCCTCCCGACTCTTTTCATGGAGAAACGTTGGGGAAACCTTGTGTCTACCAAAACTATTTTGGTAGAGTGAATGATCATGGGATTTATGTCAATGGGTTTCTTCATTGGATTGGGTACAGGGACCCGTCTCGTTTGGCATGGGCCTTCGATGTTGAAAGTGAGCGGTTCCAAGAGTTACCACTACCACCTTGTTCCTATGATCCAAGAACAACTTGTTTTAAGCTCGGAGTATTGAAAGGTTGGCTCTCTGTCATTAACTTGAGTGATGTTATCAGTGTTTGGGTGATGAAGGATTATGGGGTGAAGGAGTCTTGGACTAAAGAGCACGAGTTTAAAAACCCGGTTGGTTATTTTGGCACTTTCATGTTGAAAGCTATTACTGAGGAAGGGCAAGTTTTGGGGATACATCAGGATAGATTGCAGGCTTATACTCCCACAACAACGGGCCTTGTGACGGTTGAGGTTGATGGATTACCTTCATGGATTTCTGAGGCATGGGACCTTGTTCCGAGCTTTGTTTCACTTAAGGATATTGCCAGAGGGTTGCAGCTTGAAGGTACCATATGTCAATTCTAAGCATTTTGTAAATTTGAACTTTTCAAAGTCATTTTTTGTTTAGTTTCTTCCATTTAGTTGCATAACCCCTTGTGTTATGTTGGATCCATCCAATTATTGTTTTGTCAGCTGTTACTGAGAAATGGGTATTAGAGGAAAGAGATTTTATTTATTTATTAATTAATGGCTCAACATTCTAACTTCTGTCAAATGTTATTCTAGATACGAAAGCTGCAGTGTCATAATTAATTTTTCCTTCTTAAGCAAGATGTATTTGTCGAATTAATGTTCTTTTCTCTTCTTTGGTGGATTACTTGTCCACTAAATTGCACAGTTTTCTCAAACGATGTAAAGTTTCATCTTTTCGTTTCAGAAAAACAAACTTGTGACAAATGTTAGTTTGGATCTTGTCATTTGAATTGATGGAGAGGAGAGTATTTTGGAATTGGTTTCCATTGTTGCGGAGTTGGAATATTTTATTTTCCTTGCCCCTGTTCTTTACAATTGTGGTGGAAATTGTTTAGGGAGATGAAGCCAGATGGGTTATCCCAAAGGGGTGTTTTGAATTTCTGAGCACCAAGTTTGAGGGTTTTGGAAGGGGAAAGAAAGCCAAAACATTATGCGGGTGCTGCTTGTTGGCATTTTCCTGGAACAATTTGGATGGAGCGCAATAAGAATATTTGAGGATTATAAGGGCGCGGGGGTAAATAAACTCTGGGACAGAGTGAGTTTCTGGGAAGCTTTCGGCTAAGTTTAGGGATTTTTACCATTCTACTATAATGTTGGATTTGTGAGCAATTGCGAAGTGATATTAGATGTTTCAAATTTAGAGCTTTTTCTTTCTTACCTCTTTTTTTTTTTTTTAGTGTTTTCTCGTTTACCTCATATTGTGGATTCCTTATCCACTCTTTCTAATTAGCTTTTCCACTTTAATAATTATCTATTTTTCTTCAAAAGAAAACAAAAAGTTCTATCAATATCCAGTTGATGGGATTGTTCATACATTTATCTGTGTTCGATTATAGTATCTAACATGATAAAAATGGGATAAGAAATGTCACCAATGCTTATTATATAATAACTGGGACTTTTGGATGGGGTGGGAGTGAATTTAAATGTATCACTTTAACTTTTAAGTAACCTTTTTAACCATTGCACTCTAATGTTTTCCTTCTATTTCATGCAGGACTTCAGGGTGTTTCCAAACTGGAACAATCTTGACTGTGGATGAGCGAGGCCTTTACGGGAAAACATGCATTGTCATTCAAGGTATATATGTTACCGGCTGGCTGATTAATAGTACATTTTCATTGCAGATTGATAGTGGCTTATTGACTCCAACTATGAAAGTTCAAAGGACGAGTTGTGGCTCAGTACGAGGAGAAAATAGAGAATCTGTACAAGTAAACCTCTTATCCAGAAATTTAGAAAAGCACTTTAAAATGCAGGAAATTTATATGAAAGAAGTATTGCAAAGCATAGATAGGTCGCCAGTCCAATGCTTTTTTAGTCCCATTTTAGGTCAGTTCCTTACTGTCTCATCAAACATTATGTACTAGTTAAAGTTTTTGGATTTATAGTCTGTAACAGTGAGAGACAAGAATGCTTGAATTCTGTGCATTTCTTACTTCATTTCTAATAGTTTGCAGCAGCAGTTGTGCAGCACACCCTGCATAAGGTTGTAATCATGTATAGGATTGAAATTGGTTTGATAGGTCGAGGTCGTCTTGTGCTTAGCCTGCTTTGGCACATTTGAGGTCATACTTAAGTGAATCAAATCAAACATGAATAAAATATTAGACTTGTTCACAAATTTGGTATGTTCAGCCTCTAAAGCTTATGAATAGATTTGGAAGGAAGGAACAAACAAGAAAGAACTAGTTCAGGGGAAATGGATGAGAGGTGAAGGAAGAAGGCTGCTGAGAGGGATGGAGTGGGAGAAGAGAGTTGAGTAAAAGTGTTTGACAAATATGCCGTTAAAAGGTGATAATCAGTGTCATCCGCGAATAATGTTGACAGCATTTCAGACGGAAGTATATGCTAATGTATATAAATACAAAGGTTTTAGAAAGCCTTGTCTAGGTTGGCCTTGAGGCAATGTCGATCATGAGTTCTTAAGCGATGCAAAGCAAAACAGATAAGGCAGTTGCGAATCGCGGCCGATGCAGAAGGGAGGTGGGGGAGAAGACTTCATTTCGTGCCCTAAGGTGAAACCAGTTCTTCCCTCACGAAAAAAGAAAGGATTAAAAACAACCCCTCTTATTACATCTCAACTCCCACCCATTGCCCCCTCTTCCCCGTCCAACCCCCAGCCGTACTCTTCAACCGGCTCTTCGTCGTATTCTTCAAACAACTCTTAGACTACGACGTTCCAATTTAGAGATCAAGGGAGATTCGAAGGTTTTAATACAAATTGTCAATAAGGATATTTAAGTACTCTTAAACATTCATTCTGTTGTCCATGATATTTAAATCAAATCTCCCATTTTGTTTTCGATGTATCTTCCGAGAAGCAAATATGGTTGGAGATAATTTAACAAGTGTTGGACAGATGTATGATCATCCGTGGATTTGGTTATATAAGAGTATAAATTTGAATTTCCCACGTGAAAATTAATTTAAAAGTTAGAATATACCTGAAAATGAAATGCAGAAAAATATACTAGCTAGGCCAGGCCCATTAGAGCACTTCAGTGCTACACCCCAGTTCGGGCAGGAGGCCCCCTAGGCCCGCGAAGCAAGCTCCAGCATGCAACAAGTAGCCTGGCCAGATGTGGGCTCCATAATACTGGGCAGGCACAAAGGCAAAAACAACTTGAGCTTAGGGATGGCAATGGGTCGGGTAGGGGCCGGGTATGACAATACCATCTCTGTCCCCGTCTCCGAACTCATCCCCGTTTAATAGGTTTCAGGAAATCCTCGTCCCAGTCCCTGTCAAGGGACTATCCCCCATACCCGCCTCCAATCCCCCAAGTTTTTCTCCTTCATAAAATCATATGAATACAAAGCAGGTGGACAAGATTCTCCTAAAAACAAATCTCCACCAAAGGCCTCTCTATGAATTTGAGACTTTCAACTTAAACAATATTCTCTCTACACATAAAAAAGCCATTTGCCAAGCACATATAAATTATATATAGAAAAAAGATTGCGGTGGATTTGTAATCAAGACTTGAGATATAGTTTAAATACAGAGAGACTTGAGACTAGAGATACAGAGAAGATTAGGATTAGGAAGAATTAGGAGCAGAGGAGGGAGAGAAGATTAGGATTAGGAAGAATTAGGAGCAGAGGAGGGAGAGAGAGGTGCAGCTGGAGACTAGAGAATATTAGGAAGAATTAGGAAAAGGAGGTTAACTTAGGGGTAAACATAAATATTAAATATTTATTTATTTATTTAATATAATTTATTTATTTATTTATTTAAATATAAACATATATTTTTTCGGGTCGACTTCGGGGACGGGGACGCCAATACCATCCCCGTCAGGGATTTTTCAAGTTCGGAGATCCCTATATTTGATACCAATTTTGCCTCGAAATCTCCCCCTGTTAGGGTCGGGGGCCCTTCCTCACAGGGATTTCTGTCATCCCTACTTGAGATATTGCCTGAGGGCGATAACATTAGTGCTAACGTCATCAACGTAAAAAAAAAAAAAAAAAAAAAATTTTAAATTCTGAAAAATTTAGAAACATTTTTTTTATACATGCCTAGCAATTTTATTATTATTAATCTCACACATATAAATAAAATTAATCTCATGTAAATAGGGATTGCCCTTAGGTTGCCATGGTAATGGGTGGAACACAACTTGCCCTTTGTAAGGGATGCCACTATTCACGTGAATAGTGCCTACCCTTACTTGCCCTTGCCCTTTGCCATGGACTGTGGGTGGAAATGGCAAGGGAAGGCAAGGGCTGTTACTATTCACATGAATAGTGTCAGCTCTTGCACAAGATTTGTTGTGTTTCCACCCATTGCCATGGCAAAGGGCAAATACTATTGTAAGGATTGTAATTGTTGCTTTGTTTGGCTCTTCTCTTTTTTGGAACAAAACCATTGTAATCTCCTTAGATATTTGAGATAGTCTCTAGGTTAGATTAAAGTGGTTGCTGATTTCCAAAGATCTCTTTGGTGAAGAACAGGTAAGAACCTTGTGCATACATTCACATGGATTGATACAACTTTAAAATCATTTTATGTTTTCATTTTTTATCAATCCTCTCCTATCTGTTTTAAATCCATCCGTTACTTTGCATACATTAGCAGAGTTTGATATACATGGATTGATACACACTTTAAAATATGTTTTATGTTTCATTTTGTATCAATCCATCCTATATCTGTTTTAATCCGTCCTTTGCAGAAATCAATTAATAGTTTATTGCAAATATCTTTCTTGCACTTGATTTCTGAAAAAGATAAAATAGGATTATCCTCTGCCTCTTGCACTCTTATCAAGTCAATCTTTTTCGAAACCAAGTTCCTGACTAAATCTGTTTTTTATATTGATCTCCTCTTTCTTGAAACTGGTAGTTCAGTTCTCTATATCTACTTAACTTAGTTTTATGAAGAGGCAGCAATATTAAGCATTTGGCATCACGTTTTAAACTCAGCCTTTACTATGCTTCCATGTTCATGTTTTTGAAAGATCATCGTATCAGTTTTTAAACATTCAAAAACTTACTTCAGTCATCTTGAATTCTTGAGAGTTATGAGTATGATTGCATACGCATAAAACTTACTCCAAGTTTATTCTCACTTTGATTAAATGGCTGCTTTGGTTTCATTATTGTATTTATGATTAAAACCTTGTTTCAAAGTTCAAACATCTTTTGGTTTTAATTCATAACTGTACATGGTTTCTTTTATCTAGTTCAATCATTTGTATGATTGAGATGGATGAATTTTATGAAACCACAACTCACTTCATAACATCATATTGGGAGCAACTTATGCTTGGTGCTGTTGCGAGGTTGAGAAAAGAATCTGTTGCTGTGAAGTAAAGAAATGGTGCTTTGCTAGAAGGTTAGATAGTTAGCTGCCTATTGTGTGTAGTTGAGCTAATATCCCTATATTTCTTGTACTTTACAATTGAGTGGATTGAATCTTTTCCTGCCTTGGTCTCCCAGTTTTTCCCTTATGGGTTTATGGGTTAATAAATACTGTGTCATTTACATTATTGCATTTACCCTGGTTACTTGATCACCACAAGCAATATTTGTGTTTAATGTCATTTGTCACTATAAGTAATAATTTTAAATTGGTGAGCTGTTATCATAAAGACTACTTCACACCCCCCCTGCGTATAGGTTTTATAAAAGCTAAGCTCCTGTTTTACAACTATGCACTTATTTTTTTTTTATTTAACTTAAACGATTAATTTGAATAAGATTTTCGGTTGCTACGTGTCAATATTTATTATTAAATTCATATCTCATATTTCAGATAAAAATTTTCGAATAAGATTTTCGGTTACCACATATCCATTTTTATTATAAAATTCACATCTCAAGTTTCATCATTTAACCAATTAAATAAAAGACAAGCAATACATTAATGAAATAAAAGACAAGCAATACAACCTAATGGTTTTCATCATTTAATGAATCATTGTTGCTTGGTCCATCATCACGGAAAAGCCTTCTTCTCATAACATCCCTTCATTCTAGCTTCCAAAATGACTTTGTTTCAGGGGACATATGGCTTGTGTCCATGGCCATGGTTTCCCGATCCTTCTTGTTCATGTCTTGTTTGTGTGCATACTCCCATTCTCTTGCAAATGCTTCATCTCTTGCCTTCTCATCCGCATATCTTTTCATGTCTCTCTCAATTCTCATTGTGCCGTTCAGAGCAATTTGCTCCAAAAATTTTGCACAATCATTGGTGGAATTACTTCCTTTCTTGACCTTTGCCTCATATCTCCCAATAGGCCTCGGCTCCCTTCGGATTTGTGAGTCTTGATTCATCGAGGACTCCAACAGCAAATCCGATACCGTTGAATCGTGGAGCGGCGCCTCATTCAACACAACAATTGAACTCGTGGGAATCATTTTGAATCCTAAATATTAGTGATTGTTGAAAGATTTTTTGTCTTGGTCAGTGGCATTGAACCACATTTATGCTTGCATAATCTATAATATAAAAAAATTGAAATGCAATAAAATTTTAAAAAATAGGACACTAAATTTAATAAAATGGCAATTACAAATAATTTACATTATTGCCAAGATTTTCGCCTCTTTGAATGTTGTCCCTCGCTTTTGCCAATGCATCTCTCCATTTCCCTAACTGTTTATTCAAAATTTTCCACCTACTAGCCAAGGCCATTTCCGTATGAGCAAAACCCGATCTATCACAAACATCGGCATGAATTTTTCTCTACATATGAGAGAACTTCATCTCATTGCCCATGATCAGGCAATGACCAAATTGGACCCAACACTCACACAACAAAACATCTTCCATGGTTGTCCACGAGCTTTCGGTTTCGATGGAAGATGTCATTTGTATATTTACACAAATGATATTTGGAAAGGGAATAAAATTTTGTGTGGAAAGTGAATAATACTATAAGGATAACAAAATGTATGAAGAATATTGTTAGATATTTATAGAAAAAAATTTCAGAATTTTTTTTCAATTTTTTTTAAGACACAAAAATTGGCAATTGTTGGATTGGAGGAAAAATTAGGATCAGAGACACCAAGACATGACACGTGGCTTGTAGCTGTTGGCAAAAAGCAGGGCTGATGCTAGGCTGGTGTCATTGCATGCAATTTTGAAATTTCCACGCGCCAAAGGTAAAAGAAATTGAATACCGTCCGCTGACGCTAGCCTGGCATCAATGCTGACGTCATCAACCTTGAGCACAAGCTCGGGCTCGATTTACCTTTGAGCTTGTCTAGTTTGTAGGTCCCCCCCACCACCAGCTCATTAGAACTGTGCAACAGACCTCGGGCCCCCTCTACCCAGGCTAGCCCAAAGCGCTGGAAGTGCTCTTAGGCCTAGTTTGGAATTACTGTAACTTTTTAAAAAAGTTGCTTCTACGGTGCTTTGAAAATAATTAGCTGTAAAGTAAATCAGCTCCGTGTTTGGTAAACAATATTTTTAAATTGCTGTTAGCATAAAAAGCAGGGTCAAAACCATTTGGTAAATTTTAATATAAAATTGTTGTAACTGCAAATAATGACTAAAATAAACATAATGTTGAAAGTGTTATGTACTAATCATGTGGTGGTAGTGGTAGTGGCAGTGATGGAATGGAGGTGGTGGTAGTGATGAAGGTGGAGTTGGTGATTGTGGTAGTGGTTGTGGTGGGGATGGCGGTTGTGGAGGTGGTGGTGGTGGTGGTGTTGGTTGTGGAGGTGGTGGTTGATGTGGAGGTTTTGGAGAGGTGGTGGTTGTACTATTAATGGTGGTGGAGGTGGAGGTGGACGTGGTGGAGGAGGTAGTGGTTGTGGTGGTGGTGGTGGCGGCGGCGATGATTGTGGAGGTAGTGAATGTGGTGGTTCAAGTAGTAGAGTTGGATGTGAAAGTGGAGATGGTGTCATTTAAAAAAAAAATTACTGATGGTATTTGGGAATTTAAAAATTCATTAAAGATTTACCTTTACTTCTTTTGAAACCAGCTTTGAAAACCAATATAGAGCCTGCTTTTAAAAATTACTATCAAAAAGCCATTACTTTTAAAATAATCAGAATATTTTATTTTTACTAAACATAAGTGCTTGGGAAGCAGATTTTAGCTCATACCCATTTTTTAGCTCATTTCTGCTCTTCGGTTCTAACGAAGCTTGGGTTGAAGAAGCGTTCTTCAAGCTCAAACTCTGAGTCTCTGAGTGAGGCGCTTCTCCGATCTTAGCCAGCCTACCGCAACGACACCGCTTCGATCAATGAAGAGAAATAAACGACCGCCAACCAACAGAAACAGACCCCCAAATCAAGAAGACGACGACGATGAAGAAGAGCATGATCAGAAACCCTACCTTCTGCATTTGCCAGAGCACATAATAATGGAGATCTTCTGCAAAATCCCAACAAAAACCCTCATCCAATGCAAGCGAGTGTGCAAGTCTTGGCGTTCTTGCCTCTCAGACCCTCAATTCACCAAAGAACTATTTTCGCGAACACCCGCTTGCCTCTTGGTCACTGGCGTCCGCTCGCGCTGGGGCCACTTCTTGGTCGACCTCGACAGGGCCGGGTGGCAAAACGACGTCGCCTTGAAGCTTTTCAGTATAAGAAGTCTCCGAACTCTTTGTATGACCATTGTAGGCTCGTGCAATGGCTTCCTCTGTCACTACGAAGCCCATTTTGACTTGAGCCGTCATCTTCACATCTCCAATCCAGTTACTGGTGAGTTTTTATCTCTCCCAACACCTCCAAATCCTGATACACGTGACCGTTATGGTTTTGGGTTCAGCCCCATCAGTGAGGTCTACAAGCTAGTTCGGGTTTTGTCTCCAAACGGAAAGCCTGACCAACCTGACCAAGTAATGGTTTTGACTGTTGGCTCTGGCATTTGGAGAAACATTGGGCATCCTGCCTACTCTTTCGATGGTGTAACTCCTCATGGGATTTATATCAATGGGTTTCTTCATTGGATTGGTCACAGTAGTAGTGACTGTTCCCGTTTGGTATGTGCCTTTGATGTCGAAAGTGAGCAGTTCCAAGAGTTACCACTGCCCCCTTGTATTTATGATCTGGATGGAACTTATTTTAAGCTCGGAGTATTGAAAGGTTGGCTCTCTGTAATTCTTAACTTGAATGATGATATCATTGTTTGGGTGATGAAGGATTATGGAATGAAGGAGTCTTGGACTAAAGAGCACGAGTTTAAAAATCCAGTTGGTTTTTTTGGCATTTCAGTATTGAATTTTACTGAGGAAGGGCAAGTCTTGGGGTTACATCGTAATCGATTGCAGGCTTATGCTCTGGTAACAAAGGGCCTTGTGAGGGTTGAGGTTGATCAATTACCTTCAGTGGTTTCAGAGGCATGGGACCTTGTTCCGAGCTTTGTTTCGCTTAAGGATATCGCCAGAGGGTTACAGCTTGAAGGTACCATATGTCAATCCTCAGGCATTTTGTATTTCTTGCTCTGTGCAATTTGAACTTTTCGAAGTAATTTTTTTATTAATGGTAGTGATAGAAGGCCTAGTTAGTGTAGTTTTGTTTAGTTTTTTCCATTTAGTTGCACATCACCCCGTGTGTTATTTTGGATCCATCCAATTACTGTTATGTCAGTTGTTACTGAGAAATGGCTCAACATTCTAACTTGTGACACATGTTATTCTAGATAGGAAAGCTGCAGTGTTATAATTAATTTTGCCTTCTTAAGCTAGATGTAGTTTGTCGAATTAATGCTCTTTCTCTTCTGCTGTTGGTCGATTAAACGTCCACTAAACTGCAGTTTTCTCTTACAAAATAAAATCTTTTCCTCTAAAAAAACAAAAAACAAACTTCTGACAAATGGTAGTTTGGATCTTGTAATTTGAATTGGTGGAGAGGATAGTATTTTGGAATTGTTTTCGTTGCCCTTGTGCTATAGAATTGTGGTGGAAATTGTTTAGGGAGATGAAGGCCGGTTGGGTTATCCCTAAGGGGTGTTTTGAATTTCTGAGCACCAAGTTTGAGGCTTTGGGGAGGGGCAAGAAAGCCAAAACATTACGGGGGTGCTTGTTGTTGGCATTTTCCTGGAACAATTTGGATGGAGTGCAATAAGAATATTTGAGGATTATAAGGGCACGAGGGTAGATGAACTTTGGGACAGAGTGAGTTCCTGCGAAGCTTTATGGGCATCGCTTTCAGCTGAGTTTATGGATTATTATCATTCTTCTATAATGTTGGATTTGTTAGCAGCTGCGAAGTGATACTAGATCTTTCAAATTTTGAGGTTTTTCTTACTCGCCTTTTTTTGTGTTTTATTTTCTCCCTTCTCTTTATATTGTGGATTCCTTATCCACTCTTTCTAATCAGATTTTCTACTTTAATAAACTGTTGTTTTTCTTCAAAAGAAAAAAAAAAGTTCTTTCAACATCTAGTTGATGGGATTATTCATACATTCCTCCGTGTTAGATTATAGTATCTAATATTAAAAAAATGGGATATTAAGTGTCACAAATGCTTATTAAATAATACCTGGAAATTTTGGTGGGTTGGGAGCAACTGTAAATTTATTGTTTTAAGTAATCTTTTAGACCATTGCACTTTAATATTTTCATTCTATTTCATGCAGGACTTCAGGGTGTGCATCGTGTATGAGCGAGCCCTTTACGGTAAAATATCCATACCCGCATTGTCACACGAGGTATAGATGTGACCGTCTGGCTGATTAATAATACCTTGTAATTGCAGATCAATGGTGGTTTAATGACTCCCAACTATGAAAGTTCGAAGGAACAGAGTTGTTGCTCAGTGCAAGGAGAAAATAGAGAATCTGTGCAAGTAAATCTCTTATCCAGGAATTAACAGAAGCATTTTGAAGGGCAGGCAATTTGTATGAAATAAGTATTGCATAGGTAGGTAGCCAGTCCAATAGTTTTTCGATTACCCCTTTTGTTTATTTTTTTAATTTTATGCCTCTCCTAATGAAAGGTCGATAAATATCTACAAACTCACACACACACCAATGCGGGGGGTCAAGCCTAGGACCGCTCCTAGGAAGGGGCAAAGCCCCAGCCACTGTACTGTGGTGCCCAGTCGCTCGATTCCCTGTTTAGGCAAGTTCCTTGCTGTCCTGTCTCTTCAAGCATAATATACTATTTAAATTTTTTGGATTTATAGTCTGTAACAGTGACGGGCAAGAATTCTTGAAATTTGTGTGCATTTCTTACTTCATTCCTGCAAGGAAGGTCATAGTGTGAAGCAGCAGTTGGGCAGCGCACCCCGCATAAGGTTGTAATATTGTCTAGGATTGAAATCGGCTTAATAGTTCAAGTTCGTGTCGTGCTTAGCCTGCTTTGGCTCATTCGAGCTCCAACTTGAGAGAACCAAATGAAACATGAATAAAAGATTAGGCTCGGTATTGAATTTGGTATATTCACTTCTAAAGCTTATGTATATAGCTCATGGAATAAAACGATGAGGTGAAGAGAAAAGGCGTATAGAGAAAGATGAGGCAGATAGGGTGGGAGGAGACTTGAGCGAAAAGTGTTGGACAAAAATGCTGTTAAAAAGGTGATAATCTTGTGTGTCATCCGTGAAGAATTTTAACAAAATTTCAGACGGAATGTATATGCCTATGTATATAAATAGGACGGTTTTATTTTTTATTTTTTATTTTTTATAATAATAATTAAAATCAATAAGAACATTTTTGTAAATGAGGTGTTTCAAATTCCCCAAGAGTCTTTGCAATCATATTAACGGCGACCTTGCTAAATTTTGGTGGGGAAACTCTGAGTTCGGATCCAAGATGCATTGGAAGGCTTGGAAATTCTTGGGTGCTAGTAAGGAGAAAGGAGGCTTAGGATTCCGAGACTTGAATAGCTTCAATGTGGCTTTGTGGGGAAGCAATGTTGAAGAATTTGGATGAATCCCCAAGCTTTATGGGTAAAAATCCTAAAAGCACGTTATTTCCCGAATGTGGATTTTATGCAAGCTGGAATTGGCCACAGACCGTCATGGATTTGGGCGAGTCTTCTTGATGGTCGAGATCTGTTTAAACAACATATGGCTATGCAAGTTATGGATGGAGGGAGTATAAATATTTCGGAAGACAACTAGATTCCTCATTCTCAAGGGGTTTATACCCCTCTGCCCGGCCCCCCTCCTCCCTCTGGCCCTGTTATGGTTAATCAACTACTGGATCTTCTTCACCGAACCTGGAATCTTGATGCTCTAGAAGGAAGCATAAGACCAGATTTGATTCGTTTGATTATTGATATCCCTGTTGGCATCACGGACTGTCCTGATAGAAGAATTTGGCCATGGACGCCTGATGGATCCTATAGTGTAAGATTGGGGTATCACAGAGCTCATATTGGCATGGAAATAAACATTAGTGGGAGTGAACATTCATCACATAGAGTGGCTGATGTGGTTTGGAAGTGTAGGGGTCTTTTTATTCCAGTAGCCTGACAAATGGGATTGTGCTGCCAAAAAAGAGAAACAGGTGAAGCTGCCCCTGTATCTGAGTTCAAGGATCAGGCCCCAAGAGTGTTTCGAAAGGGTAGCTGAGCCTTAGGAAACACTTTGGTCTTCTTCACTAATGAAACCAACAGTAGCTTACAAATAAATTCTTGGCTTGGCATGAGAAGCTTGTGGCATGAGAGCTGAGCATTCATGAGTTTAGCATGAGAGAGAGAGAGAAAGAGCTACGATTTCCAGAAGAGAAGATGGGATGAGATGGAGGAATATGGCTAGAAATTGCAGGGGTTTCAGGGATGAGAGATGATGATTGCTCTCTGGATTTGTGTTTATGGAAAGAGAGGAAGAAGATGGAAGCATGGGTGGCTTTAGCATATTTCCAGCAGCTTGACGAAAACTTCGTCAAGCTCCTGGGTGATTTGACAGAAGAGAAGATGGGAAGCAATGGAAGAACAAGGCTTGGAATCGAAGGGTTCCAAAGATGAGAGATGATGCTTGCTCTCTCTGGATGCGAGTTTTGAGAGAGAGAGAGAGAGAGGAAGAAGATGGAAGAACAAAGCATGAAATTGAAGGTTTCCATAGGGGATGCTTGCCTTCGATGATTTTTTCTGGTTGCTGGGAGGCTTGTAACAACGCAGGTGATTTTTGAGATCAGATCTCAGACGTGTTTGCTGGGTAGAAAGTGCTTCCTTTTATAGGCACTAAAAACCTTAATTTTGTCAAACTTCTCTAGATTAAACTTCCATTTAATCTTCCAAAGTTTGGCATCCATCCTTTGTATCCCAAAATCGTCATCTCACAGTTAATGATTCTGTGATGATGAATGATGCTACTGCTGTCATAGTAGCTAGGAATTTCATTACTCCAATGGATGAAATGTTGTTGACAGGGAGGTCTGAGGAAGAGGCTATTGATGACTCAATGGCTTCTAGTATTCAGAGTGCTGCTTCTGTTTCTAACATGGCTGATCGTTTGCGTGCTAGAGCAAACGAGGTTCAGAAGCTAACAACTGAAAATTCGTCTCTTCAAAGAATGCTTCATGAGTCTCAACAGGAGGTTGAGAAACTTAAAGGAGAGAATAATTCCTTGTTGAAACTGGTGAGTTCGTACTCCGTTGATACACTGAGAAGGCTAGACATGCTGCAGGTCTCAAATGAAAGAATTTTGGGAGACCACGAGAGACTCATGGCTAAGCTTAAGAGGCGCCGTCCTCTTCCTTCAGAGGCTTCCAGAACATAATGTAATTTTATAGATTTTACAGGGCCTGCACCTTCATTGCAGGTGGAAAAAATCTATCTGTTATATGCTCCTTTCCTGTTATAATAATTGCGCACATTCTTAAACTTGTACCTGTGGTTTTTACGTCTTTTCAAAATGACAGTTTGGAACCTTGTGCCTTATAGGTTCAAATAACCACATCGACTCTCCCAAATTTCATATTTCAATGCATGTGAGCCCGTAACTTCTGGCCCGGGCTAAACACAAACTCAGAATTTATTCGCCCTTTTCAAATGGACATGAAATATGGATTGAGTAAAAGCCACGCTAATATCACAATATAGTAGTGAAGAGCATTAACTACTATATACCCACAACTTCAAGTTCAGGATCTCTCATATATTTGGGTCCATGGGCTTCCGGCCCAGATATAACAAAATATGTGGGGAGCCTCAATTCATTATTTGAGGTTTATACTGATGTTATCCATTTCACGGTGTATTTTTAACAACCGGAATTCACAAAATATATTTCTTCCTTGAGGTGATTATAACAGAATCGAACTTTATTAAATTCATCATTCTCTTATGCCAAAGAAATATGTGGTGTACCACAATTTGCAATAATACCTCAAGGGTTGTCCATTTAACTGTTGGAACTTTAGGTTCTCAACACTGTTAGATTTTGAACTTCAGGCCAAAATCACATATTCTCATGGTATGGATATTTTTACAATTTTCTGTACATATTTTGGGACTTCAAGTCCTTACATAATTGTCCATATTTTGAGAAACTTCTGGCATCTCATTTAATTGTTCATCCATGAGTTTAAGGAACTGCAGGTTCCCTTTTGTATATAGTGACGGTTTACCCAAAATGGTTAATATTTATGCATACGTCACTATTCATGTGAATAGTACTATTCATCAAGTCATGAATACATATCTATTTATGTGTGCAGTACATTTGCCAGTACAGTTATTATTCATGTGTATGGCACTTTTGACCAATACGGTACTGTTACATCATCAAGGAACTCTAGGTCCTTATTTACATGTCAAGGATCAAGAATCTTCAAGTCCGATCTCTTGTTTACAAGTATAGTACCGGAGAGACTGCCAGTTCTCATATCAATATCATCATCAAGGATCTTCAAGTCCTGATGTAATTGTATGATGAGGATCAAGGAACTTCTGGTCCTGATCTGCATACTGTAAAAAAACTCATCATACAGCACAATTAATCCATAAAATAAATTGCTGGTAAATAAATTACTGGTATGGACGATAAACCCGCACCATACTTTAAATAAATGTAAATGTGCGGTAAAATAAATTCATAAATTAAATTGCTTGTTGTATGGACGTTAATCCCGCACCATACCTTAAATAAAATTAAATGTGCGGTAAAGTAAATTCATAAATTAAATTGCTTGTTGTATGGACGTTAATCCCGCACCATACCTTAAATAAAATTAAATGTGTGGTAAAGTAAATTCATAAAGTATGAGGGTTAATTCCACATCATACTTTAAATAAAAGTAAATTTGAGATAAAGTAAACGTGCTTGTATGGGCACTAATTCTGCTCCATACATTTAAATAAAAGTAAAGGCGTGGACGATAAACCCGCACCACCCTTTTAAATAGATACTGTTGTATGGGTAATAAACCTACACCATACAATAAATAAAATAAGTGTGTGGATAAAACCACCACAAAAAAATATAGGAGGTGAAACAGTCCATATAATTACCATATATATGGATAAAGTAAAGACAATTATTTGTGGGTTCATATCAACACCACAATCAAATAATATAATATTATTATATTGATATATTAGTGGAAAGCTAGACATATCATGTTGGCTTTTCTTCTTTTCACTTGCAATTAAGTTGAACTTGTTGTGTAGAGAAATAATAAAATAATAGAAAAAGTAAGAGGCATAGAGCTTATCCTTACAGTTGGTTTGCTCGTATATCTCTCTAGCAGACCACAGCTCCTCCACTACTTTTCTTCCTTACATCAACATAATGGTTAGTAGTATAGATAATAGTGCAGCACAAAAAAATTATACCTGAGAGCTTCTCGTGCTGATAACGTGTTATAAAATGAACTGGGATATGTGCGAATATTGAGCTGCACGTAAAGTAGATGAGACACAGCATTTAATGAGGTTCGGCTATGCCTACGTCCTCGGAGAGCAGCAGCAGTAACTTTTCACTATATAAAATAATATGGCTACAACTTTAGTGTTTACAATATGTATGGCTCACTGAATTTTCTCTCTAGGAGAATTTCTCTCTGCTCTCTTTCTCTTCACTCACTCACCCTCTTTCTTCCTTCTCTTCCTCTTCTCTCATTTCATCACACATTACAAGCAAATATAATGCCTATTTATAGGCAAAGCAAATGGCTTGGTTTGGTGGGTGTGTGATATGGTTTGGTAGGTGTGTGGTTTGGTTTGGTGGGTGTGTGGTTTGATTTGGTGGGTGTGTGGTTTGATTTTGTGTTGAACTTAAATGTTAGTTGGCTATGTGGGCTTCACCCATTCTTCTTTACAACATGACCATATATCTTTGTTCTTTTTAGTGTGATGTGCTCAGTGGAACTGGAAAGTCATAGGCTAACAGTGGAGCACCCAAGTGGCGCACGACCACTAAAAGAGTGCAGTGCATGGTTGTCCCTTGGCTTGGCTGGGTATATTAGTTTGTTAGGAGATTCACTATTATACTTAATATAGGGGCTCAAATTATAAAATATATCTCATATGAAATGGACTTTAGAAATACCCCCACAGCCCATTTACAACATAACAAAGAGGCTTTTAACTTCTTATAAATTACAAAACTGCCATTAATTTCTTAAAACAAGCCCAACCCCAAAATCTCATAAAAATATCCAAAACACTTAGTAAGCATCAAAGTAATTTAATAATCAATATTAAATTCAATAAGGCTAGCTGTCATTTTTTGGGTTTTTTTTTTGGTTTCTTTATAGAAATTCAATGGTGTAGGGTTTATTTATAATATTAGTGCTAAGAATGGATATATCACTAAATATCTCTAATTTGTTTAGACTGAAAAAAGACAAAGTCACCTGGGCTATAGCCCAGGTTAGCCAAAGGGTAGGTCCGTCCTGATTACGACAAACTGAAGCTTTAAGGAGAAAATAAGAACTTCGTCTCAACTACAACGATACGAATTCAAAATCTGCGATTTTGATTAGACAACACTATATGATCCAACAAATTTAGTTGATCTAGTGCAGATGCGAACTACTCTTTCTACTTGTACAATTTGACCATGTCATGTAACGTGCCAAAAAAGAAACTGTTCACCCATGCTAAATGCTTTTCTTTGGGTAAATAGCAAACTAAAGAAAGACCACGCCATCTTTTTCATTTTATGCATGTTGTGCATGTGAGCAAAGACCTCACACATGCTATACATGAATAGGAGATTTTTTTATTTTATATATGTTTTGTTAAAATAAATTATTATTAATTATTTACTTACTAACCAGTTAGCGCTCGATGTTATATATATGAACTCGGGCAATCTCATATGGGGATCTTCAGTCCGAAAAGGGGTATCTATGTGGCCCATGTAACATCCTACAATATATTGACTATGAAAGCTAATGTTTGGTAAATGTGAGTAAATAAGTAATATCATGCTAAATGTGAGTGAAATTTCACTTTGGGTTACTACATATCTTCGATTCCCATCTTCCCCTATATTCAAGGTTCTAGGAACGGGGTCAGTGGGTTTGAGCTTTTCTTTTGGGGCCTTTTGGCCTTCTTAGCTATCAACAGAAAATATCACTTTGATTTGATTTATAACTTACACCATGTTAAGAGTAAACGATTCAACCATTTAATAAGTTGGCCAAGTCGATAGAAACAATATAGCCAGCCGAAATAAATATGTATAGAGATGCATTTGAGGGTAAGACTTATTATGTCCCCTCTATTAGGTGTATATTTTTATGTTTATTAATGAGATTCACTTAAAACATTGAATTTTTAATGTAAGTTTTGCCCAGTCAGATTTCGAATCCTGAATCTGACACTGCTCCTGAGTTCCTCCTCCACATACGACATAACCTCTTTACAAAAAGACGTATGTTTTTTTTCTTCTTTCAACTCTTTTAACCCAAATTCTAGTTTTAACTCAAGTCACTTTATTCTCTCCGACCATCGGCCATATAAATCTCTAAACACTAACAACGTAAATCTCCGACGAACTTCTTCCACTGTATGATTAATTCTTTTAGGATGGTTAGTCCAACGACATTGTTTTCATTTCTCTTATGCCCCCAATTAGTGGTGGAGCCCAAAATTGATTTTAGTGTGGCCAAATGAAGTAGCCAGCTAAGCTCTTTAAAAATTATTTTGGCCAAAAGTATTACAATTATCATTACATTTCAGCAACTTTAGCTTCCAGTTGGCATTCTTCCCTGTCGCTGTGACAGATTGGTGCTGTCTTGTGGTACAGAAATGAATGATAAAAATGACTGTTAACTGGCAAATCCTTAAAGAAAGTCCCATCATATTAAAGACTACGTTATTCATGTCTGCTACAAGATGGCAAATCCTTGTGGCACACGCCTAATAAGGTATAAAGCTAGTTTTCCCTGGGACATGGGAGACTAGCTGGCAAATACGAGAAGGATAAAAAAAAAATTGTGTTAACAATAGTCTTCTAGTCATTGATGCGTTGTGAGATTCGCTTAAACCTCTAATGATAAGTTCTTAAGCTATCAAGAGTGGAGTGGTTTGAAGTATTTACTCCTTGGAGTGGTTTGAAGTATTTACTCCTTGGAGTGGTTTCAAACAAGATCCTAGGTTCAAGTTCTAGCATCCGTGTAGTGTGTGAGTTTAGTATGTTATCGTCCATCTCAATAGGAAAGGTTCTCATAAAAAAATAAATAAAAAAATAAAACTATCAAGAATTCTAGGGCTCTAGATTTTATCAGATACTCCTATCTGGAAATCCAAGGCCCATCCAACCACAATCGTATACCACTATAAGAAAAAAAGGTCAGTAGTGATCAATTTCTTTGTGACCACATTAATAATGGTTACATATACAATGAATTTAATGACCAATAATACTACATGGTCAGTAAATTAATTAAGACATATTTTTCATTTTTTAATGACTAAATTTTTTTACCAGTATTTAAATTAGTCACTCAAAACAACTTAAATAATAAAGTCAGTGACCAACACATACGCCAAGCTAGCCTTACTTATGTTATTTAATACATCAGTGACCAATTAACTTTTTTTAAACATTATTTTTTGTTTTCAAAACGCGCGTGTTTTGAGCGAGAAGAGCGAAAGCATCTTAAAAAAAATAAAAAAGACGAGCGAGCTCAGAACGAGATTACAGAGAGCGATACCATCTTCTTTGACGAACGAGACCAGAGAGAGCTCAGAGCAAGACCTGCGATACCGTCTTCTTCGACGAGCAAGCTCAGAGCGAGACTAGAGAAAGTGATATCGTCTTCTTCGATGAGTATCGTCCTCTTCGTCTTTGTCGTTTCGATTTCTAAGTTTTCTCCCAATATCATGTGAGCTTTCTATTTCTCTTTGCTTTGAATGTTAGTTTTGATTTCATTTGAGTTTGATTTGAGTACGATTATGACTCTGAGTCTGATTCTCTATTCCCTAATTCCCTAGTTCTCTAGGTTTGATTTGATAAATAAAGGCTTTAAGCAAAACTTTGTGTCCTTAAATCAGCTAGGTTTTCTTTTGGTACCCAAGCAGAGCTTGATTTTAGGTTCAATTTTGATTTCAGTTTTGATTATTACGTTTTTTTTATTTATCTACTGCTTGTTTTGAATTTCAGTTTGCAGTGGACATGTTCTAATATAAACAATGCATGTCCTGATTAGACTGTTATATATTGTGTGGAATTTCACAATCCATTGATTTTCTGACCAATTTTGTTTGCTTTAGGCTAGTTTCATACATCTACCTGGAAGACCATGAAACCCAAATTTAGACTAATCACCACTGCTTTCTTTTTTTCTTTCATTTTTGGGTTTGATTAGAGATGGATAGGAGTTGGATTCATATGCACACTAGGGGAAAAACACAAGTTATTCATGGGGTGAAAGAGTTCATTAATTTCACAATTGGGCACATGAAACCAGGGATCACTGAAATGTTATGCCCATGTAATAGAGGCAACAACCTACTTTATAGGTCTCCACATCAAGTTGAGGACCATTTATATGCAAATGAAATGGTTATGGACTACAGTAAATGGATATTTCATGGAGAAGAAAAGAGTGATGATGATTTTGTTGGTATAAATATAAAGATAATTGCTATATTTATAGAATTTTGAAAATAAAACTTCACTATAAATTCGAAATAAATACAAGAAAATAACAATAAGGAAAATTAAGAATACTTTACAGATGATCGAGTATAGAACTTGGTTCTATCTCCTTAAGAAGAAATTGCCTCCTCACAGGTGCTTTTAGGATTTACTTGGCAAACGTCTCCCAGGATACAATGATCGACTTCTTGTTGAAGTAGCACTACAATTCCCAAGAAAAGCGAACTCAAACTTGTGTATGAATTCTCTCTTACTCACTCACTATATTTCTAAAAAATATAATGCTATGAATGCTCTTAAAACTACTATTGTTGGATGACAATTGGATGAAATGAAATGTTGTAGAATCTTCTCTATTTATAAGCAACAAGGCCTCTATTCAAAAAAGATGTGACTGAAAAATATCAACAAATGTGTCTTTTCATGTTGCAACCATAAGCCAAGAAGTGCAATGTTTCATTTATTATGAAACAATGCAACTTAAGCCAAGAAGTTCAATATTTCAATTTCTATGAAACAATGCAACTTATCACATAAAATATTATTATTTTACAAACAAAATAAATAATATTTTATTTTTTTTCGATTAAGAACATGACTATTCTCAATGGATACATACCAAAAAGTCATGTACTTAAAGTCACGAGTTCCACAATTTAATTTCCATTAAATTATTAAAAAATTAAATATAAATATTATAATTTTCTAACAGATCTAGAGGATGAGGAAAGTAAAGACTGCTCACCCATTCTAAATGCTTTTTTTTGGGTAAATAGCAAACTAAAGAGACCATGCCATCTTTTTCATTTTATGCATGTTATGCAAGTAAGCAAAGACCTTACACATGCTATGCATGTGTGAGCGAAGTAGTTAATTTATGAGTAAGAAAAAGTGGTGGTGTTTATGGTACATGAATAGGTGATTTTTATTTATATTTTATTAAAATAAATTATTATTAATTATTTACTTACTAATCAATTAGCGCTCGATGTTTTTTTTTTTGGGTCAAAAGTTAGCGCTCGATGTTATATATATGAAATCAGGCAATCTCATATGTGGGGTCTTCAGTCCGAAAAGGAAAGGGATATCTATATGGCCCATGTAACATCCTACAATATATTGACTATGAAAGCTAATATTTGGTAATTGTGAGTATATAAGTAAGATCCTCTTACACAGTAAATAATTACGTAATATCATGGTAAATGTGAGTGAAATTTCACTTTGGGTTACTACATATCTTCGATTCCCATCTCCCCCTATATTCAAGGTTCTAGGAACGGGGGCATCTTGGATTTGAGCTTTTCTTTTCGGGCCTTTTGGCCTTCTTAGCTATCAACAGAAAATATCACTTTGATTTGATCTATAACTTTCACCATGTTAGAGTAAACGATTCAACCATTTAATAAGTTAGCCAAGTCAATAGAAACAATATAGCCAGCCGAAATAAAAGAAGCAAAGTGTAATATTATAAGGAACTAGAATTCTAAATCCAAAACATAATAATAAACAAAGAATAAGACTTCTTTTTTATACAAGCGATATAAACTATGGGGAGGAAGATTTGAACTCGGGTGCAGAGTGGGGAGCACATCCGCTCTTACCAACTTGGCTAAGCCCATATTTGCAAGAACAAGACTTCTTAAGCAACAATCCCCATCTTTCTACCATAAATTTGGAGTTAACCAAGTTAGTTGTGTTCTAGGTAGAATACATCAATCTCACGAGATGTATATGTTTCAAAAGAAGGTAAATTACATATAGTGTTTGTTGTAAAACCCCAATGAAGTTGTCATGCTTTGGCTCAAGCTTTTATACTCTATATGCTCTTTCTATGTGAACTGCATGTATATAGATACACCAAGTCCACTTAATGCTTCTAAAACGAAGCTCTATATGGTTGCATTCAAACTTTAATTCATGAAAATAAATCATGAAGACAAATAATACGTAACTGAAGTATAATGAGAAACTGTATCAACCAAATATGAAACTTCATAGTTAAGCAAAATCAAAATATAAAAATTCTACCTCAATGCATATCTAATAACTGAAAATGATCTGCAAAATTTACTCTCACAATTCTGCATCATCGAAACTAGCCAAAATATGAATATGGTTTACTTTGGGTTATTCTTTATTCTTCTCCATAAAGAGGTATATATAGAAGTTTACATATGAAGGTTTTACAAGGAACTAGATATAGTAAAGAATTTGGAAAGTATCTCCTAATTGTACAATGATTTATCACTTATATAAAAAATAGGAAAGTAAATCCCTTAATTAATCAAGGAAGTAAATCTCCTTGATTAATTAGGAGACTCACGTCAACACTCCTTCTCAAGTTGGTGCATATATGTCCCGAATGTCCAATTTGGTAAGTGAGTCATAAAATACTCTTCCGCACTCACAACATATGCAATATCTGATCTTGGAGGACGTATGAAGAGTAGAACCTTTGGTGGTGGTGATAGAAGAAGGAGTCTAGGTTCACTGCATGCTTCTGTGAGTCTGCAATAAGATGGAGAATCATATGAGTTCTTGACATCGCAGCGGAAGTAAGATATGATATGAGCAGGTGAGGAATTTGAGGTGAGGAATTTGATGTATGAATTTGATGTAGGAATTGGATTTAAGAGGTATGTGTATAAGATTTGAGGGTATGTGTTTAGGGATTTTGATAAGAGGATTTGAGGACTTTAGATTTGATGGATTTGGATTTGGGGAAAATTATGAGGAATTTGATTTATGGTTTTGGATTTGAATATGGGAAATTTGAGATAAGGGTTTAGAGACATCAACGGAAAAAATATGAGGCATTTGATTTAGAGTTTTGGATTTGAATATGGGAAAAAATATGAGGAATTTGATTTAGGGTTTTGGATTTGAATATGGGAAATTTGAGATAAGGGTTTAGAGACAACTTCTCTTCACTCCCCTTCTCCCCCTGAAGAGATGGGCTCGTCGGAGTCAAGAAATAGGCAATATCTTCATGAGAAAGAGAAACATATCTATTTCACTCCCCCCCCCTCCCCCCCTGAAGATGAGGTGATGAGAGCACTTAAATTGCAAGAAGAACGCAAGCACAGGTCACAAGAGAACCTGGCTCTTATACCATGCTAAAATATGAATATGGTTTGAATACTTTGGGTTATTCTTTATTCTTCTCCATAATGAGATATATATATATAGGAGTTTACATATGAAGGTTTTACAAGGAATTAGATATAGTGAAGAATTAGGAAAGTATCTCCTAATTGTACAATGATTTATCACTTATATAAATAAAAAAAAATAGGAAAGTAAATCCCTTAATTAATCAAGGAAGTGAATCTCCTTGATTAATTAGGAGACTCACGTCAACACAGCTGACCTATTGTTGTTTCTAGAATAAAATACTATTGCACTATTATCACAGAAAATTTGCACAGGTCTAGCAATCGAATCCAGCACACATAAACCTGTTATAAAGTTCTTCAACCAAGAATATGCTTGGATGGTGGCCTCATAACAAGCAACAAACTCAGCCTGCATCGTTGAAGCAGCCACAGTGCTTTGCTTTGAACTTTTCCATGAAACAGCTCCTCCTGCTAACAAGAAAACAAATGCTGATGTAGACTTTAAATCATCTAGACAACCTGTAAAATCAGAATCACAATATCCTACTAACTCCAAGCTTTCTTGTCTTTGATAAACCAGCACAAAACTCTTGGTCCTTTGCAAATATGTCTTGACTTTCTTGGCTGCCATCCAATGTGCATTCCCTGGATTTGCTTGAAATCTGCCTAACACACTAATTGCAAAGGCAATGTCTGATCTTGTGCATACTTGAGCATACATTAAGCTGCCCACTAAAGATGCATAGGGTCTGATATCTTCATCTCTTTTTTCTCCAACTCATTTTGAGGACTCTGAGCTCTACTTAATTTGTCTCCTTTTGTAATAGGAACTTCTCCAGATGCACAAGATAACATATTAAATCTTTTAAGCATTTTCTATGTATCCCTTCTTTGATAAGCCAAGCATACCTCGACTTCTGTCTCTGTGTATCTCCACTCCTAGCACATAAGACGCCTCCCCCATATCTTTCATCTCGAAATGTGATGACAGGAAAAACTTTGTGTCAGCAAGCATAGACAAATTGTTAGTGGCCAGTAAAACACCATCGACATAAAGTACTAAGAAGATGAAATTGCTCCCACTAAATTTTAGATAAATAAACTCATCCACTAGATTCTCTGTGAAGCCTTGTGAGCTTACAACTTCATCAAACCTCAAGTACCATTGCCTTGATGCCTGCTTCAGTCCATAATTGGACTTTTTGAGTTTGCAGACCAAATGCTCTCCTCCACCCTTCATAAAACCCGCAGGTTGCACCATATATACTTCTTCATCCTGTCTCCCATTTAAAGAGGCTGTCTTTACAACTATTTGATGTAAAAACAGGTCATATTGTGCAGTAAGAGCCATGATAATGCGAAATGCATCTTTAGTTGAAACTGGGGTAAAAGTTTCACTGTAATCTATTCCTTCTTTTTGAGTAAAACCCTTTGCAACTAATCTGGCCTTCAATCTTTCTATGTTGCCCATTGAGTCTTTCTTGGTTTTGAACACCCATTTACACCCTATTGGCTTCACTCCTTTTGGCAGCTCCACTAAATCCCACACCTGATTGTTTTTCATTGAATCTAATTCACTTTCATTGCTTCTCTCTATTTCAATACCTTTGGACTATTAATTGCTTCATTGAAAGATAAAAGATCTTCAAAATCTGATGCCATAAACTCTGATTCTTGTAAATACACTACATAATCTTGGGATATTGCTGGTCTTCTATTTCTGTTATATCTTCTCTGTGGGGCTGGTGCTTCTTGTGGCTGAACTACTTCATTGTTCACATCTTGAGTTTCCTGGACTTGGATTTCATTCCCGTGTTCTTGTTCAGGTTCCATATCTTCTCCTTGTATTTCACTTATATGTGGAACTTGCACACTTTGCTTTGCTGGCTCAATTGCAATTTCACCCAGCTTTTCAAAAACGAAATCTGTGGCCTTTCTTTCTTCATGGACATTTTCTAGAAAAACTGTCCTACCTATTTCCACAAGCCTTGTTGTATGATTGGGACAGTAAAATCTGTACCCCTTTGTCTTCTCTGGATAACCTACAAAAAAACAACTTATGGTCTTGGATCCAATTTCTTCTCTTGTGGATTGCAGACTTTTGCTTCTGCCTTGCACCCTCATATGTGCAAATGGTTGAGGCTCGGCTTTCTATTAGTCCATAGCTCAAATGGGGTATTTGATACTACCTTACTTGGTACATGGTTTAGGATGTAGTTTGCTATCCCTATTGCCTCGCCTCATAGGTAATTAGGTAGTTGTGAATTGTAGATCATGCTCCTCACCATGTCCTTGAGTGTTCTATTTCTTCTTTCAGCTACACCGTTCTGCTCTGGAGTTCATGGATTGGTGTGTTGTGCAACAATTCCACATTCCTGCTAATACTTAGCAAAAGGTCCAGGGTGTCTGCCAGTTTGATCAAATTTTCCATAATATTCTCCTCCCTTATCATACCTAACAACTTTTATCTTTAGTTCCAATTGTCCTTCAACTTCTGTTTTAAAAATTTTTAAAAGCTTCTAAAGCACTAGATTTTTCTGTAATGAGAAACAAGTAGCCGTACCTAGAGTAGTCATCTATGAAGGTTATGAAGTATCTGTGGCCTTCTAGAGTTTGCATGGGAAATGGGTTTCTAAGAGTTGACCACTTCTGTTTGAGCCTTTCTTTCTTCCTTTAGTTAATTTCCCTTTAATATGATTGACACAGACATCTATATCAGAGAAGTCTACTGGTGGTAGGACTTGGTCTTTAACTAGGCGTTGGATTCTATCTTTAGAGATATGACCTAACCTATGATGCCCATGCCTAACAGATTGAGTTGGATTTGGAATGATTTCAGTGTTTAGAGCATATGGAATGGAATTTGAGTGAAATAAACCACATTCAACTGGGCCTTTTGCAACTAGACTTAAATTATGAAACAAACTGAAGCCCTCTTTATTGAATTGAAAAGAATAATTTGACAAAACTAACTTAGAAATTGAAATAAGATTCCTTCTCATGGAAAGTACATAGACTATATCATCTAGCTCTAGACAATGACTCGATCTTCCTAGCTGAAGATTGACGACTCCTACTGCTTTGACTTCAACCTTTGTTCCATCCCTTACGAAGACATTGACCTCATTCCTATTTGGAGTTCTCTTTCTTAGAAAGCCCTGCAAAGTATTTGTGACATGGACAGAACAACTAGTATCAAGTAACCAGGAATTAGAAGGAACGTCAACTAGATTAGACTCAAAACAGACAAAAGACTGGAGATTACCTTTAGCTTCTTGTTTCTCTAACCATCGCTTGTATTTATGACAAGCTTTCTTCATGTGCCTTGGCCTTTTACAGAAGAAACACTTATAGTTGGATGTTTTGTTAGCCTTAAAGTCATTGGTCTTTTTGGGGAAGTGAGCATTCTTGACTGGCTCCTTTTTAGCAGACCCATTTAGGTAGGATTTTGGAGAGTTGATTTTAGTTATCATGTTAACTGTGAGATCCACTTTTTCCTTTCTGATCCTATCTTCTTCTTGAACACATATTGCTATGAGTTCATTCAAATTCCACTTCTTTCATTGAGCATTATAACTTGATTTAAGTGTAGTGAATTCAGCAGGCAATGAATTGAGAGTGGTATGCACAAGAAAAACATCAGACAAAGATACCTTTAGTTCCTTCAGTTTTCTGGAGATTTCAATTAATTTCATAATGTATTCCCTGACCCTTCCAGCCCTATCATACCTCATTGTTGTCAGTTCACACATAAGCGCACTAGTTTATGCTTTCTCAGATCGTTGGAACCTCTCTTCCACTACAGCCAAATAAGCTTTTGCATCCTTGAGATCAGGAACACCTCCTCGAACAGGATCAGTCATAGATCTTTTGATGATCATCAGTTCAACCCTATTTCCCTTTTGCCATTTTTCATACTTTGATCTCTAAGTAGCACTTGCTCCATCTGCTGGTCTTGCTGGTTCATCTTCTCTAAGGGCCAGATCCATATCCATAATTCCCAGGACTATATCCACATCCTCTTACCACTTCTTGTAGTTTGTCCCAGTCAATGGAACAATTGCGTGGTGACTCACAAAGGATAGGTTCAAAGCTGCAGAATAGGACATGCTAGAGTAAATTATCTTTTCCCCAAAACTGGAAACATATTAGGATTCATTTGTTTTGAATTTCTAATATGCAATACTTGATCATAAAACCAATATACAGATACATGCTAACTGACTTTCATTGAGACTTTTGTACTTTTGAGTAGAAAATTTTCGAACAGTTTTCCTAAGCCATGCACTATTTTATGCTAACACATACCAAAACATATAGAACATCTTTGCTTTGGCAAAACTGTTCTCTATATCTCAATATGTGTTACTAACTCAATCCTTTTCTTTTGTTCAATTGATATATCATAACCAACAAAAATTGCTTTGGCTATTTTATTTGATTATGATATCCTTTAGGAACTATTTGGATTGACTGTATAATTTCCTACATAATGGTTTGTAAACCAATCATAAAAGTAATCTTTAAATTTACAACAAAAAACTGCAGAATTTGGTTTATCCTCTAGCAAACGCTGCTGCCTTTATAGGTATTACAAGTATGACAAAACCTGGCTCTGATACCACATGTTAGTCTTACAACATCTTAGCAGACATACAAATAATACACAAAATACCTGCAGAAGAAACCATTGTTCCAGTAGACAAGTCTTCCACCTCTTTAACAAGCTATGTATATCACTCTATCTCAATGGGGCTCAAGAACTTTTGTGATTCAGTGCTTGACAGAGGCACAGACCTATCCTATTTATAATGAGCTTTAGTTGGTGTAATTCTAATAGGACTCTCCCATTACAATCCTATTAGAATTCAACCTAATCACCAAGTAATCGGATCACTATGTCCAACTTTTTTAATTATATTAGGACTTCAATGCTTAAATAGAATATCTTAATCACATATGTATAAGCTTCATAATACTTGTTCGAATTGATTTTGGTATCTGTCTCGGAGTCCCAGCCAAGTACAACGAGTGTGTGACCTTATAATGCTTACACATCATCCTCGTCCTCCTCATCGTTATTGTGATAGCCATCACTCTCATCATCATTCTCTTCCAAAAAAAGATATTTTGTGTTTGATGGATCAAGAAGACTTCATTATTTGTTAGCAGAAACGTGTGATTGATATGACCCAAAAAAACGTGTGATTGATTGAACCTTAAGAACCTAAACCTTAAAATAGGAAGATAGTGCATCCGTATCATATTTTAGCACAAGTCTAGAGTATTAAATTGAAATTAACCCAAAATAAACTAAAGAAACATAATGGCCATGATAGAACGATGTGGTCTTGTGACATTTATTTTTTGTTGTGATGGACATCAACAATTGTTGAATTTAAAAAAAAAACAAAAACAAAAAAACCGAAAACTCATCATGAATCATAACTTTGGACATAAGATAGAAATTTCAATATCCATATATGCCTCCAAATAAAAGAGAGAAACATGCAACAAAATGGAAGTGAATGTGTGATATAAACTACATTTCAGCAACTTCAGGTTCCATTTGGCTAATTACTTTATTTTGGTTATCAACTGAGGAAACTAGCAAACCATCCTGCAGAAAGCTTTGGAGTTCGCTCAAGTGTTTCCCGATCAACATAATATAAGCCAAATCTTTTGGTGTATCCATTGAGCCATTCAAAATTATCCATCAGGGACCAAACGAAGTATCCACGTACATCAGCACCACTTCTGTCAATTAAAATCAGAAAATTAATATTCCACGTTTATATTATATATATCATTGCTTTGAGGAATATCGAAGAGACTCAAATTAATTGTTTTTCAAAAACCTTATTGCTCTGGCTAAAGAGGCAAGGTAAGATCTGTGAAAGTTGATCCGATCCCTGTCTTCTAGTTCATTCTCTTGTGTTTGTAAAGTGCATCCTGCCACATAGTTGAAACAAAAAAAAATTGTTCGATATATGAATCTGTTTACAATCAATGAAATGAACAAGTTGTGCCATCCACTAACCATTTTCAGTCACAAACATGGGCATGTTATTGTATCTTTGCTTAACATAGTCAATGATCTTCTCCATGCCTCTTGGAACAACAAAGAAATCAGCCAGTCCAGTCTGTATGTGAAAGACAACACACGAGTTGATGACCTTGTTAGCTAATATAGAAAGGAAACCAAAAACCAATTAGGCAACAAAGAAGATCATGTTCTCAGACTATCAATCTAAACTATAGATCGTATAAGTTGATAGTCTGACAACATATTATGTCATACTGTTTTACGATATAACAATGTAGTATGTTTTATATACCGGTTCTCCAATTGGAACCCCATCTCGATACCCAGTTGTGTTTAGAAATCCCATGATGGGACGGTCACCCCCAGAGGGGCAAGGAGAGTGAATACAGTCCTTGACATATAGAGTTGAATAGTGGTTGACACCGATAAAATCTATGCTTCCTCTCAAAAGCTGTTTCTCTTTGGCGGAAAACCTTGGTAACTCCAAGCCATGGCAATGGCGCATTTCAGCGGGGTAATCTCCATACACTACAGGATCAAATGTCCTGTTTGGAAAAAGAAAAAAAAGAAAGTCACGTACGTACTTTTTGCATACGATTTGTGTACTCCATGTACACTTCTATTGTATAAACAGTAAATAGAATACACAAAACTAAAGACCTATAGTATGATTTGTGTACTCTTTGTACACTTCTATTCTCAAATTCACACAATTTATAACACTTGTGATAGGTTTAAGATTCATCATTTAGAATTTACAGTTTTGATTTTAATAAACATACGTGTTATAATTTGGATAAACTTGTAACAATATCTCATGACATCATCTTTACCATCGTACCAAATTTTAAACAAAATTCTAAGAGGGATTTGGATTTTAACATGAGGGCTAACAACTACAATATCTGTGTGGGGCAGGTGAATCTTGTTTATACCATATCTCACCAAGCAACTCTAGGCAAGGCAAAGAGTCCCACATTGGAATATTACAAGATGTGTAGACTCCCCCTCATCTATAAAAGGAGACCACTCTCCACTAAGGAAGGGATCATTGGGTTGCGCTTGATCTTTAGTCAAGGGCTTCTCCCTTCTTACCTTTATATTTGGGTCCAACCCCATGTACAAATGTAAATACACATTGTTATAATAATGAGAATATACTTCTCTGTGGACGTAGCCCATTCATTAAGGGTGAACCACGTATATCTTGTCTTCTGTATATTTATCCTAGCCTAAATCTTCACACACATGCTAAAGGTCCTCACCTTCACCTATCATCCATCATACATTATCACTAAGTTGGGCCAAAAAGTGCTGAACCACTTTTTCGCATCAACAGTTTGGTGCCGTCTGTGGGAATCGACACAAAAGGCTTCTATCGTTCTCCCTTTATTCAGTGCCCTTCGGCACCCTTACAATTAGCATCACCTAAGTTCCCGTTCGGCAATCCCATGTTGGAGCACCATGAATGCTAAGGCAACAAATTGCAGAACATGATATTTTAAGGAAAATCCAATCAGAATGTGGCTATCATTTTGCATGGCTTGCATGGTGAAACCACCATCTCAATAAAATCCAAAAGCGCCGTTCTGCAATACCTCCATTTCAATTCCAAGGGGAAGACCACGTAATTCATCATTCCAAAGAGAAAATGGTGAATGCTGAACGCCACACACATTCAAATCATAAGCCTTTACCGTTCGGCCCCTTGCTCTGCATGACTTCCGTGACTGAGGAAGCAGCCACCTTCTAAACCAAATGTGGCTGTCACGTTGCATGGTTAAAGGAGCAAAAACCTGTTCCAATCTAACGGATGCCCATGTGCATCCCCACCATGAGAGAAGCTGCCGAAGGAGATATGGCCCATGCCGAAATCTTAATCTTGGCACCACAAGGTGTTGTCTTCTCGTCCGAACTCCCAAATTGCCGAACGGTAATGCCGGGCATGACTCACCTGGGAACCACCTTCCTAACCGGACAAATCATCCTACCGTTCGGTAAGACAGAATTGAGCCAACTGATATTCCCAGACCTCCAGTAGATCGGCAGCTTCCGATTGGTGCCCCACAGAGGATGAACGTCCTTGTTCAGGGCTAGCAAACCAAATTGCCGTTCTGCACTCTCTTCAATACCACAATCTTTCAAGCCATCCAAGGGTTCCGAACGACATTACCGTTTGGTACCACCCGTGCTGAAAGCAACCACGAAGCTCTGTCGCACCACCATGCTGGACAAAAGCTCTCTAATGAATGGTCTATCAGAGCCTCAAAGACAGACCTCATTTGTCTCTTGCCGAACGGCAACTCCGGTGCTTGCTGGGGCTGACACATCTTCAGCCCATTTCCAGCATATATTGTCTAGTCCTTGTGTTCTGCATAAATTGCCGAATGGTAATCAGAATCCAAGGGGACTGCAGGGACTGCTAAATGACAAATCAAGAGTTGCGAAATCCAGCTTTCAATTTGGAAAATATTCTGAGGCTGCCGAAAGGCATCCCCTACTGCACCAACGGCAGCGCTATTGCCCCTCAACCAAAGCCACACTTATTCCGGCATTTCTTCCAGTTGCCGAACGGTAGCCTCACCTTAAATGCTGACTGACAATATACTAAACTTGAAGCCTTGCAAAGTTATTAAAGAGCAAGTCAAAATTCTCAAGCCCACTGATCTTGTGGCACTTGGCATTATGCCTCCAAGAGAAGAAGAGAAAAAGCGTACAGCAAAAGAAGAAGCATGGATACAAGTATGTTTTCCCTTCTCTGAAACTCCACGAAATGCAACATGCCGCACGGCACCACTCAATATTTCCTTTCGGCAGCCAGTACTAACATGCTTATTTGGCATTTAGCATAAATATGCCTTCGGCAAAATATTTCAGTCACTCACAAAGTGACCAAGCGGTACAACTCATACCACATTGCCTTTCAGCACATAAGCATCATCACCATTTCCATCATTGCCCTCGGCACATCCATATTTACATCAAAAAAAAAAAACCCAAGATTATTAGCCATCGGCAATAATTATTGGTAAAGATCATCGGCATATAAACCAAAGGTAAAAATCCAAGCCTATTAGCCTTCGGCAATAGCCATTGGTAATTATCATCGGCATTTACGCCAAAAGCAAAAACCCAAGATTATTAGCCATCGGCAATAATTATTGGTAAAAATCATCGGCATATACGCCAAAGGTAAAAATCCAAGCCTATTAGCCTTCGGCAATAGCCATTGGTAATGATCATCGGCATTTACGCCAAAAGCAAAAACCCAAGATTATTAGCCATCGGCAATAATTATTGGTAAAGATCATCGGCATATATGCCAAAGGTAAAAATCCAAGCCTATTAGCCTTCGGCAATAGTCATTGGTAATGATCATCGGCATTTACGCCAAAAGCAAAAACCCAAGATTATTAAGCCATCAGCAATAGTCATTGGTAAAGATCATCGGCATATAAGCCAAAAGAAAAAAACCCAAGATTATTAGCCATCAGCAATAACCTTTGGTGATGATCTTCCACAATGAGCTCAAAGAAAAGCACAAGCCTATTAACTAGAACATTGGCATAATATGCAAGCTTCATACCTTCAACAATCGCCACGCGATATTGTGTCGTTCTGCACCCTTTCGTACAGTAAAAGTATGGGGACTCAAGCTTGTTATACAAGCCTTAGTCATTCGGTGCATGAGGTGTCTTCGGCATCACGCTCTCCGACGTGTGTGGTGCCTTCGGCACCCCGTCCTTATTCAGCACAAGAGATGCC
>NC_047650.1:13811664-13855692 GCF_902201215.1 Prunus dulcis | reverse complement strand
ATCAAGCGGTAGCGTACCGTTGGTTTTTCTGTCCCCTTCTTTTGGGAATAGGGGTCTCCTTATATAGGCCTTAGGAGGCGTGCATTATGTGTATATTTCCGATGTGGGACTGTAGGAGCTGGTCGAGAGCATGACACGTGTCCTAGGTCAAAAGTGTCAGGAAGTGTAGGATTCGGTAGGGGATATGCCGAAGGGCCTGTGATGTCAAGTTGTCGTTTCCGTCCACGTGTCAGGTGGTCATTGGTCGTTAATATACGGTATAAACACCGTTAAAAGGTGATAATCAGTGTCATCCGCGAATAATGTTGACAGCATTTCAGACGGAAGTATATGCTAATGTATATAAATACAAAGGTTTTAGAAAGCCTTGTCTAGGTTGGCCTTGAGGCAATGTCGATCATGAGTTCTTAAGCGATGCAAAGCAAAACAGATAAGGCAGTTGCGAATCGCGGCCGATGCAGAAGGGAGGTGGGGGAGAAGACTTCATTTCGTGCCCTAAGGTGAAACCAGTTCTTCCCTCACGAAAAAAGAAAGGATTAAAAACAACCCCTCTTATTACATCTCAACTCCCACCCATTGCCCCCTCTTCCCCGTCCAACCCCCAGCCGTACTCTTCAACCGGCTCTTCGTCGTATTCTTCAAACAACTCTTAGACTACGACGTTCCAATTTAGAGATCAAGGGAGATTCGAAGGTTTTAATACAAATTGTCAATAAGGATATTTAAGTACTCTTAAACATTCATTCTGTTGTCCATGATATTTAAATCAAATCTCCCATTTTGTTTTCGATGTATCTTCCGAGAAGCAAATATGGTTGGAGATAATTTAACAAGTGTTGGACAGATGTATGATCATCCGTGGATTTGGTTATATAAGAGTATAAATTTGAATTTCCCACGTGAAAATTAATTTAAAAGTTAGAATATACCTGAAAATGAAATGCAGAAAAATATACTAGCTAGGCCAGGCCCATTAGAGCACTTCAGTGCTACACCCCAGTTCGGGCAGGAGGCCCCCTAGGCCCGCGAAGCAAGCTCCAGCATGCAACAAGTAGCCTGGCCAGATGTGGGCTCCATAATACTGGGCAGGCACAAAGGCAAAAACAACTTGAGCTTAGGGATGGCAATGGGTCGGGTAGGGGCCGGGTATGACAATACCATCTCTGTCCCCGTCTCCGAACTCATCCCCGTTTAATAGGTTTCAGGAAATCCTCGTCCCAGTCCCTGTCAAGGGACTATCCCCCATACCCGCCTCCAATCCCCCAAGTTTTTCTCCTTCATAAAATCATATGAATACAAAGCAGGTGGACAAGATTCTCCTAAAAACAAATCTCCACCAAAGGCCTCTCTATGAATTTGAGACTTTCAACTTAAACAATATTCTCTCTACACATAAAAAAGCCATTTGCCAAGCACATATAAATTATATATAGAAAAAAGATTGCGGTGGATTTGTAATCAAGACTTGAGATATAGTTTAAATACAGAGAGACTTGAGACTAGAGATACAGAGAAGATTAGGATTAGGAAGAATTAGGAGCAGAGGAGGGAGAGAGAGGTGCAGCTGGAGACTAGAGAATATTAGGAAGAATTAGGAAAAGGAGGTTAACTTAGGGGTAAACATAAATATTAAATATTTATTTATTTATTTAATATAATTTATTTATTTATTTATTTAAATATAAACATATATTTTTTCGGGTCGACTTCGGGGACGGGGACGCCAATACCATCCCCGTCAGGGATTTTTCAAGTTCGGAGATCCCTATATTTGATACCAATTTTGCCTCGAAATCTCCCCCTGTTAGGGTCGGGGGCCCTTCCTCACAGGGATTTCTGTCATCCCTACTTGAGATATTGCCTGAGGGCGATAACATTAGTGCTAACGTCATCAACGTAAAAAAAAAAAAAAAAAAAAAATTTTAAATTCTGAAAAATTTAGAAACATTTTTTTTATACATGCCTAGCAATTTTATTATTATTAATCTCACACATATAAATAAAATTAATCTCATGTAAATAGGGATTGCCCTTAGGTTGCCATGGTAATGGGTGGAACACAACTTGCCCTTTGTAAGGGATGCCACTATTCACGTGAATAGTGCCTACCCTTACTTGCCCTTGCCCTTTGCCATGGACTGTGGGTGGAAATGGCAAGGGAAGGCAAGGGCTGTTACTATTCACATGAATAGTGTCAGCTCTTGCACAAGATTTGTTGTGTTTCCACCCATTGCCATGGCAAAGGGCAAATACTATTGTAAGGATTGTAATTGTTGCTTTGTTTGGCTCTTCTCTTTTTTGGAACAAAACCATTGTAATCTCCTTAGATATTTGAGATAGTCTCTAGGTTAGATTAAAGTGGTTGCTGATTTCCAAAGATCTCTTTGGTGAAGAACAGGTAAGAACCTTGTGCATACATTCACATGGATTGATACAACTTTAAAATCATTTTATGTTTTCATTTTTTATCAATCCTCTCCTATCTGTTTTAAATCCATCCGTTACTTTGCATACATTAGCAGAGTTTGATATACATGGATTGATACACACTTTAAAATATGTTTTATGTTTCATTTTGTATCAATCCATCCTATATCTGTTTTAATCCGTCCTTTGCAGAAATCAATTAATAGTTTATTGCAAATATCTTTCTTGCACTTGATTTCTGAAAAAGATAAAATAGGATTATCCTCTGCCTCTTGCACTCTTATCAAGTCAATCTTTTTCGAAACCAAGTTCCTGACTAAATCTGTTTTTTATATTGATCTCCTCTTTCTTGAAACTGGTAGTTCAGTTCTCTATATCTACTTAACTTAGTTTTATGAAGAGGCAGCAATATTAAGCATTTGGCATCACGTTTTTGTTAGTATGAAAATTGTATTGTCATTTCCTAGACTGTAGTATAGGTTGAAAATTAGTTTTTGAGAAATTGCTACTGGAAGTTTTGGCACTACTCTTTCAATCTCATACCTCCGAGGCATAACCTGACCATATGAGAAACTTGACAACAGGTAAATCATGACATATCATGCATTCATGATAGGACTTATAGTTGAAGTTTTGTTTTGAGTCTTTGTAATTGAAATTAAAATATGAGTCGGTTGGTGACATCTTTAAGAGTCCTTAATGAATTAGACTTTGTATTTTTATTGAATCATAATTTATATTGTTAATCTGATAAGTGTTTGGCCTTGGTGTGGCATCTTATTGATGGAGATCATATTGCACCAGGTTCAAAGAGTTTTAGTTTAATTGGTCTTAGAGTTATATTTGTTTTGGAAGTCTTGCAAGTTTCTCTCCCGTGTGAAACTTGCTTTCAATAAAAGGTTGGCTTGCCTTCTTGTGATACTTAGCTTTCCAACGTAGGATTGGTCTTAGAGTCATACTTGGTTTGGAAGTGTAGTCTCACAAGTTTCTCTTTCATGAGAAACGTGCTTTGCATAAAAGGAGGTTTGGCCTTCTTGTGATGGTGAGCTTTTCCAACGTCTGGATACCATTGGTAAACATTGAATATATTTTTGAAAAGCTGCCGTACCTTTTTGCTTGGTAAATCATCAAGTTCTTTATTTGCTTGGTGATTAATTGAATTCATTCATCATTCATACTTCATACATATGCATGTTGGTGTCTTATATGGTTAAGTACACCAAGACACTTTGTGTGTTTATCCTCCGGTGAGCTTGAAGCAATCGCGACCAGTATTGCATTCAACATAAGGAGTGTTGAAGATCATCCCGTGACAGAAGCTGAGTTACGAAGAAGTCGGTGAACATTGTCTAGATTGAGTCTAGGACAAGTGTGTGTATGCGTACTTCTTGTAATCTCAATTCTATAGTGGATTCGTTCTGGACTAAAGAGTCCCGTGGATTTTCCCCAGAGGTGGGGTTTTACCACGTAAAATAAATATCTGCGTGTTCTTTTATTTTAAGCTTTGCACATCTCAGGATTGATAACTCATATCAATCCTGCTTCAAAGGTTGATCATTATTTATTGTACAAAATCCGAATCTGCTTGTTTAACCTTCTCCAGGTATTTATAGATATCCTACAGGTATTTTCAATTGGCATCAGAGCAGGTTGCTGGACATACTCAGCTAGATCTAACATACCTTAGGATGGATCGTGCCGCTGGTTCTGTTGCACACCCACCATACTTCGATGGCCACAACTATGGTGCTTGGAAGGCTAAAATGAAGTCGTTTCTTTGGTCCTTAGATGAACGTGTATGGTATACAGTGGTTCATGGCTTTTCTGATCCCACAAAGAAGATCGGAAAAGGAGATGAAGAAACCACAGTTCTCAAATCTAGAGAGGAGTGGACCACTGCAGAAGCCACACACAGTACAAATAATCAAAAGGGGTTAAATGCTATATTTACTGCTGTCTCTTCCGATCAATTTGAATATATATCTAGTTGTGATACTTCTAAGGAAGCTTGGGATATTTTGCAGGTCACTCATGAAGGAACAGATACTGTTAAGGGAGCCAAGCTTCAAATGCACACTCTACAGTTTGAGACAATCATGATGGATGAGAATGAAACCTTTTCTGAATTTTATGCCAAACTTTGCATTATTGTGAATGCATGTTCAAGTTTAGGTGAAAAAATTCCAGAAGATAGGGTGGTGAAAAAGATTTTACGGTCCTTGCCTCAACGTTTTTCACCAAAGATCACAGCCATTGAAGAGATTCGTGACCTGAATACTATGAAAGTTCGTGAACTCATAGGGTCGCTTCAAACCTATGAGATGAAGCATCTAGCTCCTAAGAAGAATAAAAGCGTTGCTCTTAAAGTAGTTGATAAAGAAGATGGTGAACACCAATCTGAAGAATTCAATGGGGAGGAATTTGCTTATCTTTCACGACAATTCAAGAAGTTTTTCAAATATCAAAATTCCAGAAGTCATGATTCAAGAAATCACTCAGGTATAAATTCAAAAGTTAAGCATGGTGATTATACTGATGGTAATGTAAAATCTCGCAGGTTCACTGAGAAGAAGACTACTAAAGAGAGAGTCAAGTGCTATGAATGCGAAGGATATGGACATATATCCTCTGAATGTGCCAACACACAAAAGAAGCAAAACGGCAAAGCCAAAGCACTGAATGTAACCTGGAGTGACAGTGATTCAGAATCAGAAAGTGAAGAAAATACCATTGCATTAATCACCACTGTCAGTTTGGATAAGGCACAGCAAAACAATGGGAATGATGAAGAACCAAATATTGGTTATGTGCTGGAAAAGTATGACGATCTTCTAGCTGCTTCTCAGAAACTTAATCAACACAACAAAGAGCTTGCCAAAAAGGTTGCTGTGCTGGAGCTCGAAAACAGTAGGATTGCCAGGACATTACAATCCTCTGCTGCTGAACCCGAATCAATTGGTGAAGGTATGTATGAAAAATTGGAAATACTTCAAAAAAAATGCATTGATCAAAATAAATTAATTGATTCTTTGACCTCTAACAAACAAGTTCTTGAAATTGAGCTTAAAAGTTCAAAGGAAAGGATTATTGCTTTGACAATTGGTGCAGAAAAGATTGACAAAATGATTAGCATGGGTCGAAGCAATGGAGACAAACGTGGCTTGGGTTTTGATTCAATAAACAAGTCTTCCGCTGTATCCGTCACAAAGTTTGTCAAACCATCACTTTCTACTGGTATTTCAACCTCTCAAACAACTTGGAGATTCATACCTACGTGTCACTATTGTGGAGCTCTTGGACACATCCGACCAAAATGCAAACTGCTTCAACAGATTTCAGTAAGTCAAAAACCCACCAAGGAGGGACAGGTAAGAATTCAACACAAGATTGCTTATCTTGTAAAAGAGGTAAGTAGGTTGTCAAAACTTTCTCGTTCCTTATCTTTACCAACTTCAAATCTAGTGTGGAGGAGAAAGGATAATCAAAACTGCTTGGTGGCAATTTCAAACGATACACATCAAACTAATGTTCATGAAATATTAGATGTGAAATGTTTTGTTGCTCTTACTGCTCTCTCTGACTCTAAATCTAAATCTTGGTATTTTGATAGTGGATGTTCAAGACACATGACCGGTGAGAAATCATATTTTTCAGAAATTTCTACAGAAGGCGTGAGTGGAATGGTCACTTTTGGAGATGGAAGAAAATCCAAGATTTTGGGCAAAGGAAGAATTATGGCAATTGGTACACCTAACTTGGACAATGTTTTATTAGTTGAAAATCTTCAAGCAAATCTCATCAACGTAAGTCAACTTTGTGATGAAATGGGTGAGGTAAGTTTTACTAAAACCCAATGTATTGTCAATAATCAAGATGGATCAAATGTGATGACTGGAAATAGATCATCTGACAATTGTTATTGTTTTTCCACTAATGAAGTTTCTCAAGTTTGTTTTAGGACAAGTAAAGATCATCTTGATTTATGGCATCAACGTTTGGGACACATGAATTATCAAGATTTAATTAAATTGTCCAACTGTGAATCTGTAAGAGGATTGCCTAATCTTTCAGGTAAACGTGAGGGTGTCTGTGAAGGGTGCCAACTGGGGAAGCAAACCAAAAACCCTCACAAAGCTACAAACTCAATCTCTACTTCTAAAACTTTGGAACTGATGCATATGGATTTAGTTGGTCCAATACAAGTTGCTAGCTTGGGAGGAAAGAAATATACTCTTGTTTTAGTAGATGATTTCTCACGTTTTACTTGGGTCATTTTTTTGCATGATAAGACAGAAGCTTTTAATTCCTTCTATGTTTTGTACAAGCTAATCATGAATGAAAAATATGACAGTAACTCTTGTATCATGAGACTTAGGACAGACCATGGAACGGAATTTGAAAATCAAGCTTTCTCTAAATTTTGTTGTGAAAAAGGAATAAAACATGAATTTTCTGCTCCAATCACTCCCCAACAAAATGGGGTAGCTGAAAGGAAAAATAGAGTCCTTCTTGACATGGCTCGTGTCTTGTTGAAAAGTGCCAATTTGACAGATCATTTTTGGGCTGAAGCCATTAGTACTGCATGCTATACATCTAACCGTGTGTTTTTCAGGCCACATACCAAGAGCACTCCATATGAAATCTGGAAAGGGAAGAAACCAAATGTGAAGCACTTAAGGACTTTTGGTAGTAAATGCTACATTTACAAAGACAGGGAGTATCTTGGAAAATTTGATGCAAGAAGTGATGTTGGAATATTTCTTGGATATTCTATGAATAGTCGAGCATATAGGGTGTTTAATAGTCGCACTAAAATTATGATGGAATCAGCTAATGTGGTTGTAAATGACACTTTCATATTACAGGTTGAACCAAGCAGTGAAGATACAGATCTAGAAACTCACGAACCTGTAGGTGGTACTGGAACTGATTTTGAGGATTGTAACCAGCATTTCAATCCTGTGATACGCAGACCTGGTGCTAAACAAGTTCAGAAAGATCACTCACCCTCTGATGTTATTGGAAATGTTAATGATAAAATGAGAACTCGACAACAAGTTTGTAATGAGGTAACCAATTTCTGCTATGTATCCTTTATTGAACCTAAGAGTGTAACTGATGCTCTTGCAGATAATGACTGGATTCTGGCTATGCAAGAGGAATTAAATCAATTCAAAAGAAATGATGTGTGGTACCTTGTTCCACGTCCCAAAGACACAAATGTAATTGGTACCAAGTGGATCTTTCGAAATAAGACAGATGAGAAAGGGCAAATCATGCACAACAAAGCTAGACTTGTTGCCCAAGGTTATACTCAAATTGAAGGTTTGGATTTTGATGAGACCTTTGCTCCGGTTGCACGTTTAGAATCTGTTCGATTGTTGCTATCCATTGCATGCTATCTTCGGTTCAAGCTTTATCAAATGGATGTCAAGAGTGCGTTCCTAAATGGAGTTTTACAAGAGGAAGTCTATGTGGAACAACCTGCAGGTTTTCAAGATCCTATCCATCCCAATCATGTATATCGTCTGAAAAAGGCTCTCTATGGACTCAAACAAGCCCCGGGAGCATGGTATGATAGACTGTCCACACATCTTCTTCAAAAAGGGTACACACGTGGTAGCATTGATAAAACCCTCTTTGTCAAAAGAACCAAACAGGATTTAATGGTTGCTCAAGTATATGTGGATGATATTGTTTTTGGATCTACTTCTGACATACTTGTCAAAGAATTCCATGAGGTAATGCAAACCGAATTTGAGATGAGCATGTTTGGTGAACTAAATCTTTTCCTTGGTTTGCAGGTCCAACAATTCAATGGAGGCATGTTCATATCTCAAACAAAGTATGCCAAAAACTTAGTGTCCAAATTTGGTTTGGAATCTGCCAAACCCATTCGGAATCCTATGAGCACAAGCACCAAACTTTCCAAGGATTCATCTGGCAAAAGTGTAGACCAAAAACTATACCGAAGTATGATTGGCAGTTTGTTATATTTGACTGCCAGTAGACCAGACATCTCTTTCAGTGTTGGACTTTGTGCTCGCTTCCAATCCGATCCCAAAGAATCACATCTACTTGCTGTGAAAAGAATTCTTCGCTATGTAAGTGGCACTACAACCTTTGGTGTATACTACTCATTTGACTCAAATGTTGAACTTGCAGGCTATTCCGATGCGGATTGGGCAGGGAGCATTGATGATAGGAAAAGCACAACTGGCGGATGCTTTTACATAGGCAACAACCTTGTCTCTTGGTTTAGCAAGAAGCAAAATTGCGTCTCTCTCTCCACGGCCGAGGCCGAGTACATAGCTGCTGGGAGCTGCTGCACACAGTTATTATGGATGAAACAAATGCTAAATGACTATGGCATTCATCAAGGTAAAATGGTAACGTTTTGTGATAACATGAGTGCAATTAATATCTCTAAAAATCCAGTTCAACACTCTCGCACAAAACACATTGATATTCGTCATCATTTTATTCGTGAATTGGTGGAAGAGAATGTGCTCTCGCTTGAATTTGTCTCTACTGAAAAACAATTAGCTGATATTTTCACCAAACCTCTAGACAATCTACGGTTTGAAACACTTAGACAGTCATTAGGTATCTGTGCTCTAGATTAATTCGATGTCTACTGAATACCAAAGCCTGTTGTATGCTGCATGATTTTTCAATTACTTTCTGCTTTCATAAATCTGTCCAGCTCGTGCAAGGATTGTTAGGTCGTATCAATCCTTTAGTTGTCTGAACATATTTGTTGATCTTAGATTGGGCTCTGGTACTGCACTCCATTGAGAACATAGCTCACTGCTTCTCACAAAGGTTTCCATTGTCTTGGTGCTTCATAAACTTCATTAAATGATCCATCCATCTTTTGTTTTTTATTTGCACACCACACTCTTTTCCTTGAAGTCCCTTGAATATCTCTTCTCAGGCACTAGTCTTTCTTTGGATTACCTGAACACTACTCTGCGTAAGTTCTTGATCTGTTTACTTAAAAATTAAAAATAAAAAGGTGGTGACTTCTCATTGCTCAGTAACCGGGCCTCTTGTCTAACCAACGTCGAGGTTCGAGTCAACAGGTTGTGATGATCTGCTATCCTTGCTTATCTTTGGAGCCTTCATGATTCGGATCAGTATTTCCCCAGGGGTGCTTTATCACCCAGTTGCTTCCGGTCATATAACGTGAGCACACTGATTGACCATCCGTTACATGGATCATGTCGAAAGCTAAATAAAGTAAGCCACCAAAATTTTAAATTTAAAAAAAAAAAAAAAAAAAAAAAAAACTGATCTGCTTATACTTACAGTGCACTCAGTGTTTGTGTTATCTTTGGTGGGATCAGTCTTGGGTGGACATATTTTTTGTGCTTAATTGAACGGAGTTCACTTCACATCTTTGCTTATTGATGGTGGACTCATTTGATGGTGTTCATTTTTCACCATGCTTGTGGAATGCCTCTTTGATTATCAGTGAGTTTGTGTGTTAAATGTGGTGACTTGCTTTTGCCTCTGCATGCTTTGCTTCTTATGCATTTCAGACAGCGATGGGTTTGCTACTACTGTTTCTTCTTGCTCACATACTTGGCATGTTTATGACTGGAAAATAATTACATCTTCCAGAGAGCTTTGGGTCTGCATAACAAGTGTGTTTTTATGTCTTGGGTGTTTTGAGTCTTCTGTCTTAGGAGTGTTGCTTTTGTTCTTATTCTGTTATGCTTCTGGATTGTTCTCTTTTGAAGTTCTCTCTGTGTTCCTTTGGATTTCCTACACAAAAAGGGGGAGAATATTTTGTGGTACATATGAGATTTAGGGGGAGTAGACATTTTGTGGTACATATGAGATTATATTTTGTGGTACATATGAGATTAAGGGGGAGTAGCTGTTGTCTGTCCCTGGAAGTAGAATTTGTAGTACTTTGCTTAATCTCTTGACATATGAATTATTGCTGTTTATCTGTGCTAAGTTCTAGTTATTATTATATCATTCTATTATGCTTCACTGGTAGTCTGCTTGTTGGTGTGCAGACAATGCAAGAATTGAATCTCTGTTTGACAAAGCAAAGTTGGTTATGTAGTTTTGTTTCCTTGTAAACGTGTTTGATATGTAATCCAATGTTTTGTCCAGGAAATGCCAAAGGGGGAGATTGTTAGTACGAAAATTGTAATTGGCATTTCCTAGACTGTAGTATAGGTTGAAAATTAGTTTGTGAGAAATTGCTACTGGAAGTTTTGACACTACTCTTTCAATCTCATACCTCCGAGGCATAACCTGACCATATGAGAAACTTGACAACAGGTAAATCATGACATATCATGCATTCATGATAGGACTTATAGTTGAAGTTTTGTTTTAAGTCTTTGTAATTGAAATTAAAATATGAGTCGGTTGGTTACATCTTTAAGAGTCCTTAATGAATTAGACTTTGTATTTTTATTGAATCATAATTTATATTGTTAATCTGATAAGTGTTTGGCCTTGGTGTGGCATCTTATTGATGGAGATCATATTGCACCAGGTTCAAAGAGTTTTAGTTTAATTGGTCTTAGAGTTATATTTGTTTTGGAAGTCTTGCAAGTTTCTCTCCCGTGTGAAACTTGCTTTCAATAAAAGGTTGGCTTGCCTTCTTGTGATACTTAGCTTTCCAACGTAGGATTAGTCTTAGAGTCATACTTGGTTTGGAAGTGTAGTCTCACAAGTTTCTCTTTCATGAGAAACGTGCTTTGCATAAAAGGAGGTTTGGCCTTCTTGTGATGGTGAGCTTTTCCAACGTCTGATACCATTGGTAAACATTGAATATATTTTTGAAAAGCTGCCGCACCTTGTTTGCTTGGTAAATCATCAAGTTCTTTATTTGCTTGGTGATTAATTGAATTCATTCATCTTTCATACTTCATACATATGCATGTTGGTGTCTTATATGGTTAAGTACACCAAGACACTTTGTGTGTTGATCCTCCGGTGAGCTTGGAGCAATCGCGACCAGTATTGCATTCAACATAAGGAGTGTTGAAGATCATCCCGTGACAGAAGCTGAGTTACGAAGAAGTCGGTGAACATTGTCTAGATTGAGTCTAGGACAAGTGTGTGTATGCGTACTTCTTGTAATCTCAATTCTATAGTGGATTCGTTCTGGACTAAAGAGTCCCGTGGATTTTCCCCAGAGGTGGGGTTTTACCACGTAAAATAAATATCTGCGTGTTCTTTTATTTTAAGCTTTGCACATCTCAGGATTGATAACTCATATCAATCCTGCTTCAAAGGTTGATCATTATTTATTGTATAAAATCCGAATCTGCTTGTTTAACCTTCTGTTTAGAATCCTGAAGTAAAGAAATGGTGCTTTGCTAGAAGGTTAGATAGTTAGCTGCCTATTGTGTGTAGTTGAGCTAATATCCCTATATTTCTTGTACTTTACAATTGAGTGGATTGAATCTTTTCCTGCCTTGGTCTCCCAGTTTTTCCCTTATGGGTTTATGGGTTAATAAATACTGTGTCATTTACATTATTGCATTTACCTTGGTTACTTGATCACCACAAGCAATATTTGTGTTTAATGTCATTTGTCACTAAGTAATAATTTTAAATTGGTGAGCTGTTATCATAAAGACTACTTCACACCCCCCCTGCGCATAGGTTTTATAAAAGCTAAGCTCCTGTTTTACAACTATGCACTTAAATTTTTTTTTTATTTAACTTAAACGATTAATTTGGATAAGATTTTCGGTTGCTACGTGTCAATATTTATTATTAAATTCATATCTCATATTTCAGATAAAAATTTTCGAATAAGATTTTCGGTTACCACATATCCATTTTTATTATAAAATTCACATCTCAAGTTTCATCATTTAACCAATTAAATAAAAGACAAGCAATACATTAATGAAATAAAAGACAAGCAATACAACCTAATGGTTTTCATCATTTAATGAATCATTGTTGCTTGGTCCATCATCACGGAAAAGCCTTCTTCTCATAACATCCCTTCATTCTAGCTTCCAAAATGACTTTGTTTCAGGGGACATATGGCTTGTGTCCATGGCCATGGTTTCCCGATCCTTCTTGTTCATGTCTTGTTTGTGTGCATACTCCCATTCTCTTGCAAATGCTTCATCTCTTGCCTTCTCATCCGCATATCTTTTCATGTCTCTCTCAATTCTCATTGTGCCGTTCAGAGCAATTTGCTCCAAAAATTTTGCACAATCATTGGTGGAATTACTTCCTTTCTTGACCTTTGCCTCATATCTCCCAATAGGCCTCGGCTCCCTTCGGATTTGTGAGTCTTGATTCATCGAGGACTCCAACAGCAAATCCGATACCGTTGAATCGTGGAGCGGCGCCTCATTCAACACAACAATTGAACTCGTGGGAATCATTTTGAATCCTAAATATTAGTGATTGTTGAAAGATTTTTTGTCTTGGTCAGTGGCATTGAACCACATTTATGCTTGCATAATCTATAATATAAAAAAATTGAAATGCAATAAAATTTTAAAAAATAGGACACTAAATTTAATAAAATGGCAATTACAAATAATTTACATTATTGCCAAGATTTTCGCCTCTTTGAATGTTGTCCCTCGCTTTTGCCAATGCATCTCTCCATTTCCCTAACTGTTTATTCAAAATTTTCCACCTACTAGCCAAGGCCATTTCCGTATGAGCAAAACCCGATCTATCACAAACATCGGCATGAATTTTTCTCTACATATGAGAGAACTTCATCTCATTGCCCATGATCAGGCAATGACCAAATTGGACCCAACACTCACACAACAAAACATCTTCCATGGTTGTCCACGAGCTTTCGGTTTCGATGGAAGATGTCATTTGTATATTTACACAAATGATATTTGGAAAGGGAATAAAATTTTGTGTGGAAAGTGAATAATACTATAAGGATAACAAAATGTATGAAGAATATTGTTAGATATTTATAGAAAAAAATTTCAGAATTTTTTTTCAATTTTTTTTAAGACACAAAAATTGGCAATTGTTGGATTGGAGGAAAAATTAGGATCAGAGACACCAAGACATGACACGTGGCTTGTAGCTGTTGGCAAAAAGCAGGGCTGATGCTAGGCTGGTGTCATTGCATGCAATTTTGAAATTTCCACGCGCCAAAGGTAAAAGAAATTGAATACCGTCCGCTGACGCTAGCCTGGCATCAATGCTGACGTCATCAACCTTGAGCACAAGCTCGGGCTCGATTTACCTTTGAGCTTGTCTAGTTTGTAGGTCCCCCCCACCACCAGCTCATTAGAACTGTGCAACAGACCTCGGGCCCCCTCTACCCAGGCTAGCCCAAAGCGCTGGAAGTGCTCTTAGGCCTAGTTTGGAATTACTGTAACTTTTTAAAAAAGTTGCTTCTACGGTGCTTTGAAAATAATTAGCTGTAAAGTAAATCAGCTCCGTGTTTGGTAAACAATATTTTTAAATTGCTGTTAGCATAAAAAGCAGGGTCAAAACCATTTGGTAAATTTTAATATAAAATTGTTGTAACTGCAAATAATGACTAAAATAAACATAATGTTGAAAGTGTTATGTACTAATCATGTGGTGGTAGTGGTAGTGGCAGTGATGGAATGGAGGTGGTGGTAGTGATGAAGGTGGAGTTGGTGATTGTGGTAGTGGTTGTGGTGGGGATGGCGGTTGTGGAGGTGGTGGTGGTGGTGGTGTTGGTTGTGGAGGTGGTGGTTGATGTGGAGGTTTTGGAGAGGTGGTGGTTGTACTATTAATGGTGGTGGAGGTGGAGGTGGACGTGGTGGAGGAGGTAGTGGTTGTGGTGGTGGTGGTGGCGGCGGCGATGATTGTGGAGGTAGTGAATGTGGTGGTTCAAGTAGTAGAGTTGGATGTGAAAGTGGAGATGGTGTCATTTAAAAAAAAAATTACTGATGGTATTTGGGAATTTAAAAATTCATTAAAGATTTACCTTTACTTCTTTTGAAACCAGCTTTGAAAACCAATATAGAGCCTGCTTTTAAAAATTACTATCAAAAAGCCATTACTTTTAAAATAATCAGAATATTTTATTTTTACTAAACATAAGTGCTTGGGAAGCAGATTTTAGCTCATACCCATTTTTTAGCTCATTTCTGCTCTTCGGTTCTAACGAAGCTTGGGTTGAAGAAGCGTTCTTCAAGCTCAAACTCTGAGTCTCTGAGTGAGGCGCTTCTCCGATCTTAGCCAGCCTACCGCAACGACACCGCTTCGATCAATGAAGAGAAATAAACGACCGCCAACCAACAGAAACAGACCCCCAAATCAAGAAGACGACGACGATGAAGAAGAGCATGATCAGAAACCCTACCTTCTGCATTTGCCAGAGCACATAATAATGGAGATCTTCTGCAAAATCCCAACAAAAACCCTCATCCAATGCAAGCGAGTGTGCAAGTCTTGGCGTTCTTGCCTCTCAGACCCTCAATTCACCAAAGAACTATTTTCGCGAACACCCGCTTGCCTCTTGGTCACTGGCGTCCGCTCGCGCTGGGGCCACTTCTTGGTCGACCTCGACAGGGCCGGGTGGCAAAACGACGTCGCCTTGAAGCTTTTCAGTATAAGAAGTCTCCGAACTCTTTGTATGACCATTGTAGGCTCGTGCAATGGCTTCCTCTGTCACTACGAAGCCCATTTTGACTTGAGCCGTCATCTTCACATCTCCAATCCAGTTACTGGTGAGTTTTTATCTCTCCCAACACCTCCAAATCCTGATACACGTGACCGTTATGGTTTTGGGTTCAGCCCCATCAGTGAGGTCTACAAGCTAGTTCGGGTTTTGTCTCCAAACGGAAAGCCTGACCAACCTGACCAAGTAATGGTTTTGACTGTTGGCTCTGGCATTTGGAGAAACATTGGGCATCCTGCCTACTCTTTTGATGGTGTAACTCCTCATGGGATTTATATCAATGGGTTTCTTCATTGGATTGGTCACAGTAGTAGTGACTGTTCCCGTTTGGTATGTGCCTTTGATGTCGAAAGTGAGCAGTTCCAAGAGTTACCACTGCCCCCTTGTATTTATGATCTGGATGGAACTTATTTTAAGCTCGGAGTATTGAAAGGTTGGCTCTCTGTAATTCTTAACTTGAATGATGATATCATTGTTTGGGTGATGAAGGATTATGGAATGAAGGAGTCTTGGACTAAAGAGCACGAGTTTAAAAATCCAGTTGGTTTTTTTGGCTTTTCAGTATTGAATTTTACTGAGGAAGGGCAAGTCTTGGGGTTACATCGTAATCGATTGCAGGCTTATGCTCTGGTAACAAAGGGCCTTGTGAGGGTTGAGGTTGATCAATTACCTTCAGTGGTTTCAGAGGCATGGGACCTTGTTCCAAGCTTTGTTTCGCTTAAGGATATCGCCAGAGGGTTACAGCTTGAAGGTACCATATGTCAATCCTGAGGCATTTTGTATTTCTTGCTCTGTGCAATTTGAACTTTTCGAAGTAATTTTTTTATTAATGGTAGTGATAGAAGGCCTAGTTAGTGTAGTTTTGTTTAGTTTTTTCCATTTAGTTGCACATCACCCCGTGTGTTATTTTGGATCCATCCAATTACTGTTATGTCAGTTGTTACTGAGAAATGGCTCAACATTCTAACTTGTGACACATGTTATTCTAGATAGGAAAGCTGCAGTGTTATAATTAATTTTGCCTTCTTAAGCTAGATGTAGTTTGTCGAATTAATGCTCTTTCTCTTCTGCTGTTGGTCGATTAAACGTCCACTAAACTGCAGTTTTCTCTTACAAAATAAAATCTTTTCCTCTAAAAAAACAAAAAACAAACTTCTGACAAATGGTAGTTTGGATCTTGTAATTTGAATTGGTGGAGAGGATAGTATTTTGGAATTGTTTTCGTTGCCCTTGTGCTATAGAATTGTGGTGGAAATTGTTTAGGGAGATGAAGGCCGGTTGGGTTATCCCTAAGGGGTGTTTTGAATTTCTGAGCACCAAGTTTGAGGCTTTGGGGAGGGGCAAGAAAGCCAAAACATTACGGGGGTGCTTGTTGTTGGCATTTTCCTGGAACAATTTGGATGGAGTGCAATAAGAATATTTGAGGATTATAAGGGCACGAGGGTAGATGAACTTTGGGACAGAGTGAGTTCCTGCGAAGCTTTATGGGCATCGCTTTCAGCTGAGTTTATGGATTATTATCATTCTTCTATAATTTTGGATTTGTTAGCAGCTGCGAAGTGATACTAGATCTTTCAAATTTTGAGGTTTTTCTTACTCGCCTTTTTTTATGTTTTATTTTCTCCCTTCTCTTTATATTGTGGATTCCTTATCCACTCTTTCTAATCAGATTTTCTACTTTAATAAACTGTTGTTTTTCTTCAAAAGAAAAAAAAAAGTTCTTTCAACATCTAGTTGATGGGATTATTCATACATTCCTCCGTGTTAGATTATAGTATCTAATATTAAAAAAATGGGATATTAAGTGTCACAAATGCTTATTAAATAATACCTGGAAATTTTGGTGGGTTGGGAGCAACTGTAAATTTATTGTTTTAAGTAATCTTTTAGACCATTGCACTTTAATATTTTCATTCTATTTCATGCAGGACTTCAGGGTGTGCATCGTGTATGAGCGAGCCCTTTACGGTAAAATATCCATACCCGCATTGTCACACGAGGTATAGATGTGACCGTCTGGCTGATTAATAATACCTTGTAATTGCAGATCAATGGTGGTTTAATGACTCCCAACTATGAAAGTTCGAAGGAACAGAGTTGTTGCTCAGTGCAAGGAGAAAATAGAGAATCTGTGCAAGTAAATCTCTTATCCAGGAATTAACAGAAGCATTTTGAAGGGCAGGCAATTTGTATGAAATAAGTATTGCAAAGCATAGGTAGGTAGCCAGTCCAATAGTTTTTCAATTCCCCCTTTTGTTTATTTTTTTAATTTTATGCCTCTCCTAATGAAAGGTCGATAAATATCTACAAACTCACACACACACCGATGCGGGGGGTCAAGCCTAGGACCGCTCCTAGGAAGGGGCAAAGCCCCAGCCACTGTACTGTGGTGCCCAGTCGCTCGATTCCCTGTTTAGGCAAGTTCCTTGCTGTCCTGTCTCTTCAAGCATAATATACTATTTAATTTTTTTGGATTTATAGTCTGTAACAGCGACGGGCAAGAATTCTTGAAATTTGTGTGCATTTCTTACTTCATTCCTGCAAGGAAGGTCATAGTGTGAAGCAGCAGTTGGGCAACGCACCCTGCATAAGGTTGTAATATTGTCTAGGATTGAAATCGGCTTAATAGTTCAAGTTCGTGTCGTGCTTAGCCTGCTTTGGCTCATTCGAGCTCCAACTTGAGAGAACCAAATGAAACATGAATAAAAGATTAGGCTCGGTATTGAATTTGGTATATTCACTTCTAAAGCTTATGTATATAGCTCATGGAATAAAACGATGAGGTGAAGAGAAAAGGCGTATAGAGAAAGATGAGGCAGATAGGGTGGGAGGAGACTTGAGCGAAAAGTGTTGGACAAAAATGCTGTTAAAAAGGTGATAATCTTGTGTGTCATCCGTGAAGAATTTTAACAAAATTTCAGACGGAATGTATATGCCTATGTATATAAATAGGACGGTTTTATTTTTTATTTTTTATTTTTTATAATAATAATTAAAATCAATAAGAACATTTTTGTAAATGAGGTGTTTCAAATTCCCCAAGAGTCTTTGCAATCATATTAACGGCGACCTTGCTAAATTTTGGTGGGGAAACTCTGAGTTCGGATCCAAGATGCATTGGAAGGCTTGGAAATTCTTGGGTGCTAGTAAGGAGAAAGGAGGCTTAGGATTCCGAGACTTGAATAGCTTCAATGTGGCTTTGTGGGGAAGCAATGTTGAAGAATTTGGATGAATCCCCAAGCTTTATGGGTAAAAATCCTAAAAGCACGTTATTTCCCGAATGTGGATTTTATGCAAGCTGGAATTGGCCACAGACCGTCATGGATTTGGGCGAGTCTTCTTGATGGTCGAGATCTGTTTAAACAACATATGGCTATGCAAGTTATGGATGGAGGGAGTATAAATATTTCGGAAGACAACTAGATTCCTCATTCTCAAGGGGTTTATACCCCTCTGCCCGGCCCCCCTCCTCCCTCTGGCCCTGTTATGGTTAATCAACTACTGGATCTTCTTCACCGAACCTGGAATCTTGATGCTCTAGAAGGAAGCATAAGACCAGATTTGATTCGTTTGATTATTGATATCCCTGTTGGCATCACGGACTGTCCTGATAGAAGAATTTGGCCATGGACGCCTGATGGATCCTATAGTGTAAGATTGGGGTATCACAGAGCTCATATTGGCATGGAAATAAACATTAGTGGGAGTGAACATTCATCACATAGAGTGGCTGATGTGGTTTGGAAGTGTAGGGGTCTTTTTATTCCAGTAGCCTGACAAATGGGATTGTGCTGCCAAAAAAGAGAAACAGGTGAAGCTGCCCCTGTATCTGAGTTCAAGGATCAGGCCCCAAGAGTGTTTCGAAAGGGTAGCTGAGCCTTAGGAAACACTTTGGTCTTCTTCACTAATGAAACCAACAGTAGCTTACAAATAAATTCTTGGCTTGGCATGAGAAGCTTGTGGCATGAGAGCTGAGCATTCATGAGTTTAGCATGAGAGAGAGAGAGAAAGAGCTACGATTTCCAGAAGAGAAGATGGGATGAGATGGAGGAATATGGCTAGAAATTGCAGGGGTTTCAGGGATGAGAGATGATGATTGCTCTCTGGATTTGTGTTTATGGAAAGAGAGGAAGAAGATGGAAGCATGGGTGGCTTTAGCATATTTCCAGCAGCTTGACGAAAACTTCGTCAAGCTCCTGGGTGATTTGACAGAAGAGAAGATGGGAAGCAATGGAAGAACAAGGCTTGGAATCGAAGGGTTCCAGAGATGAGAGATGATGCTTGCTCTCTCTGGATGCGAGTTTTGAGAGAGAGAGAGGAAGAAGATGGAAGAACAAAGCATGAAATTGAAGGGTTCCATAGGGGATGCTTGCCTTCGATGATTTGTCCTGGTTGCTGGGAGGCTTGCAGCAATGCAGGTGATTTTTGAGATCAGTTCTCAGATGTGTTTGCCGGGTAGAAAGTGCTTCCTTTTATAGGCACTAAATACCTTAATTTTGTTAAGCTTCCTTCCCCCATTCTCTTCACTTTCTTCCATTTAATCTTGTTTGGTGAAACTTCTCTAGCCTGAGCATGTAGGCATGAAGCTTTTTGGAGTTTCAAGACCATCAGGCAGCTGGACTTCTCCATGTGGGTGAGGAGCCGCCCACTTTTGTTTCTTGTTTTCTTACCAAAGCTTGAAGAGGAAAGAATAGGTAAGGGTTTTAGTCAAAAAAGGTGATCAGCACATGGGTTTGCTTGGTTTTGATGGTTTTGACAGAAATGCTAGATATTTTCCACGATGCTGGGCTGGGCTGTTTTGTTTTCCAAAGGCTTGTGAGTTCCCTTTGATTTTGTCAGACTGCTAGAAGCTTTGGCTGATGTGAGATTTTTTTATGGGCTATGGCATATTTTTCTAAGTTGTTTGGGCCTTTTCTTAAGGTGATGGGCTATTGGATTTTCTCTTTTTCTCTCATGTTTACCCATATGTTTGGACTCAAGGAATGAGCTTGAGTTTTGGTGCTCCCAAGTAGCCCAAAACTTCCACTCCTTGGACCATCAATGGGCCTCGTGAACGCTCGTAACCATCCATACCACAACCCGCTCAGTAAGTCCTAGGCATTCGCGTGGCTTAGGCCTACTTAAGCTTGTAGCGTGGCATGTTGTTTAAATAAAGATTTTCCACTTGGTGTTGTACTGGGCCGAAAATATATTTGGCCTAACCTCGGATTTTTGGGCCTCAACAGGAAGGAGCTGTGGAAACTTAAAACTCTCCCCAATATCAGAATGTTTATTTGCAGAATGGTGGCAAACATCCTCCCCACTAAGCTCATTTTATTTAGACGAAAAATCTCATTCAACCCCGCCTGCCCCTTTTGCTGCCTGCATGAGGAATCTATTGAACATATGCTTTTTATGTGCTCTTGGACCTTGCTAGTTTGGGTTGGAGCCCCTTTTTCTTACCTTGTCGATCCCCGATCCATTACTACAATTGATAATTGGCTGAAAGACCTTATGCAATAGGAGTTCTTTTCGACGGTTGAAAGGGATTGGCTTCTTATTCACATCTGCTTCTTCATGTGGGAAATATGGAAAATGAGGTGCAAATTCTATTTTGAAGGAACACAACCTGACCTACACTGGGTCATTTCGAATGCTATGGAGAAGGCGGGAGATTTCTTATCTGCATCTATTCAACCAACCAGACCATCTGCCTTTGTGATGGGCGAAACTAACGAGTGTCTCTGGCTGCCTCCCAAAAATGGCTAGATTAAGGTGAATTTTGATGCAGCATGGGATTGGTCTTCACACAAGTCTGGCTTGAGAGTGGTGGCAAGAGGCTCAAATGGCTTATTGTGAGGTGGTATGGTTGTTCCAACATGAAGTAGTTTAGTACTGATAGGTGTGGCGTTGGCTGCTCTCCATGCTTTGGCGTTAGCAAAACTAGTGAAATTTGATCGTGTGTCTTTTGAAACTGACTCTAAGATTTTGTGTGATAGGATCAAATGGGCTGTTGGCAATAGAATCTGGACAATCTATCCCCTCATTCAGGAGATTAGGAAGGTCTCATATGCCTTCCCCCATATCGAATGGAATTGGATCCCCCGCAAAAGGAATCGAGCTGCCCACATCGCAGCATCAATAGGTGCAAGACCGGTGGAACTGGAAAGTTGGGTCAATTGACCACCTCCGTCTTTGATGCGTGTCCTCGTTTCTGATGGGCTCACATGTCCTCTATTAATTAGTTCAATTTTGTTTGGGTTAAAAGCTGTGTTCTTTGGGTTGTTCAATGACATCAAATTCCGACCCAAAAAAAAAAAAAAAAGAAGTAGCTGATTCTATAAAATGATAGGGAGATTGAATTCTTAAATGAAGACTTTTGGTCTTTAGGGGATCTGTGATGGTGGCGCTGCGGCAGGATGGAAGTAGGGGCTGCATTAATGCTGGTTGTGGTACGGTTATCACAAATTTTGAGCGAAACCTCAAACCGCCTAACTATTTGTGGTTTCGTTTTTTTTTTTTTTTTAAAGCAGTAAACCGCCCACGTTTTGTTGCTAATCGCATGGTGGTACAAACACAATTTCAGTTGGTTATTGTGAATTAACGGTTTAAATCGATTGAGATATTTTGGGCCTAAATTAGAAAGTTTTAGGTCTTTTAAGTTGGGTATTTTTGTGTCATAAAAATCCTATCTTTTATGTACTTTTGTAGGCCTAGTTTTGAAGCTTATTTTGAAGCCCTTTGAATTCAAGTATACTTTTGCAAATTTAAGCAAATAAACTCACAACCTAAATAAATAAATTTAAACCCAAGAAAATAAAGTTAAAATTTTGGTTATAACCCAAAAGAAAAATGCAAAATACAATGCAAACTTAATTAAAGTTTACAACCTAAAAGAAAAATGCAATACAAAATTAATTAAAGTTACAACTCAAAAGAGAAATGCAATTCAAATTTAATTAAAGTTACAAACCAAAAGAAAAATGCAATTCAAATTTAGGGCACCAATACAAACCAAAAAGAGAACTCATGTGTGGTGGTCGTGAGTGGATTTGAAGGACCGGGTGTGATGTATGAGCACCAATGCTATCTATAAATAAACCAACACAAGTTTAGTACATTTTATTATAAGAAAAAGCATAAATAACATGAACATAAATAAACTAATTATTTATAAGTTGTAACATGTTCCATTTCCTTGTAGAATTCAATGTCATCATCTATGGGTTCCTTGTAAAATGAAAATTTGTCTGCCCTAAGCCAATCATAAGTACACATTAATGCCTTTACCATTTTAGGATGCAAGGAGTTCTTAAAGGATCCACAATTCTCTTACCTAGGCTGAAAGCATTTTTACTAGCAATTGTAAAACTTGGAATTGCAAAGATCTCCTTGGCAACTTGTGAAAGAATAGGATATCTTCTTTGGTTCTCTTTCTACCAATTCAAGAGATTGAATTGTTTGCTCAAAGGGCTCTCAAAAGGGATCCGTCAAGTACTTATCCACTTCATTGGATATCTCAACGGATTGCTCATCTTTCCTTTTTTGCACAAGTTGTTGCATTAATTGAAATATGACATCAACAATGTCACCAATTTGTGCAACCTCATCATCAACCTCATACTCATCAGTTTGGCCATAAAACCCACAACCCCTTTTATACTTATTATACAATTCATTCAAACACTTTACAACCTCCTTAACAATCTCATCTTGCTTTCTAGAATTCACCCCAAGATTGCCAAAGCTTATTTGGAGCATTTGAAGCTTCATCCTTGGTCCTACATATTGCCTAAAAATATAAGCTTATTCATAACCTCAAAAGCTCCCCCAATATTTGTCAAATTTCAACTTCATTGAACTTGTAACCCAACCAATTCTAGGAAAATTATTAAGGATGTACAAGTTTTGGTTGCACTAAGTTTTAATGTTGCATCATAAATTTTATTGAGAAAATGCACAAAAGCTAATGCCTTTTCCCAATCATAATCTTTCGGAGGTCCCACTTTCTTAACCATCACTTTCTTAACTTTTTCTTCCTCTAGAAAGTAAGCTTGAAACACTTCACAAGACTATGCCCTCTTGTCAAAGACTTGCCTATACTTGAATGCACCTTCACGCATTTTATAGGTTGCATTCCTCCTTGTAGGCACATCCATTGGCACATTTTCCATCTTGTCCGTCCTACATGAAATGGAAAGTTCTCTAAACTTATCCAACCTCGCACGGAGAAGAGTGAATAAACTTCACACAATTTCTTATTAAATTAAGAATGTGACAAGCACACCTCAAGTGCAAGTACTTCCCATCAACATTAAGGTGTTCATTGCCTTTAGGCTTTGTGCCATGTACTCAACCGCCCCATTGTTGACGGAAGCATTATCAATGGTAATTGTGAACACCTTGTGTATACCCCAATCCATCAAACATGCATCTAGGGTTTTCCCTATGTCAAAGCCCTTATGACTAGTGATCTTTGTGAAGCTAATTATTTTTTTGTGCAACTTACAATCAATATCCATGAAGAGGATCATCACAACCATGTGATTTATGTTTTGGATCGAGGTCCAAGTACTGGTTGTGATACTACTCTTGGCTCACCAATCACACTTATTATCTTTGCCTTTCCCACACCCTCTCGGCAACCCTCTTCCTACTTGATACCTTCAACCGAGGTTGCACCTTGTACATCATTTCCTTAAAACCCGAGTCTTTAACGACTCTAAAAGGATGCTCATCCTTAATGATGAACTACACAAACTTTAACTCACATTTTTTTTTTTTATTGAATGTGTAAGGGACCAATCCACTACCCATTCTATTAGTTGTCAAGGCAAGTTGATTTGCATCACCTTGTTGATAGAGAGGAGATCCTCTCTATGTGATTTTTTAAACCCGTTGTCCCATTTTTTCTAGGGTCCTCCGGCATCTCCACTTTGAAATAATTGCAAATCCCTATAATCTTCTCTACCCTATTATCATCATTCTTGATTTATTTTGTGCAATGTAACCACACAAATCGATTTTGGGGTTTTCCTCCTATCTCCCACTACAACCCCCTCATGTGTGAGATTTTGTGTTTGAGTTGGAAGTTGTGTTTCGGGCATTTCGGTTTGTGTTTGGGGATTAGAGGCATTAGGTGTGCTAGAGTGGCTAGACTCCATCTATTAAATACAACAAAAACAACATAGAGACATATTAATAACAAATTAAACACAACCAAATTAAAAACTAAAAACAACAAATTAAACTAAAAAAATCAGAAATAAAATCAATTGAAAATCATAACAACAGAAACCAAAAAGAACATAGGCATAAATCATAATATTTAACTCAATTCAACAATTTAATTCAACACAGGCATAAATCATAATATTTAACTCGATTGAAAAGACAAAAAAACATAATCCAAAACAAAACACTCCCAAAATCAAAACTCTATTATTCCCAATTCCATAATCTATTCAAAATTCAAAACCCTAATTTTAAAACCCTTAATTTTAGAAATTAGGTTTGCTTGAGGCTATACTGTTTGTAGCTCCAAATCCACGACAACTTATGATGAGCTTGACTGATCGTGATGGCAAGGTTGAGTGCGAAAAGCCCACGACAGCGAGGTTGACTGGAGACAGACTTGAGAAAGGCTAAGGTTTAGGGTAACAGACAGACTTGAGAGAGGCTGAGTTTGAGTGAGAGTAGTGGCCAGATTGAGTTGAGACAGAGATCGAGAGAGGCTTGTTTGAGTTGAGTCTAAGAGAGAGAGAGAGAGAGAGAGAGAGAGAGAGAGAGAGAGATTAGATCTGATCATAGCCGTTAGATGAATTTTAACGGATATTACTTAGTATCAATTAATTATAAAAATATATTTTAATTATTAATTAAAAATAGATTGCGGTTTGCTGTAACCGCAAGTTTGGTTTATTCCAAATCGCAACTGGAATTGCCGGTCGATTCCTCAAACTACAAATTACAGTCAGTTTTCCCGCATGTTTGGTTCAAATGCAGTAATACCTCAGTTTTTATTTTATTTTATTTTTTTTTCAGTTTAGCAGTTTTTTGGTTGAAAATGCCACCCGTAGGCTGCATACATTGTTGTAGGGGTACATAATTTGAGTAAAGTTTATTTATTCCTTTCGTTCTTGTGTAAGATGTGGATTCCATATTGTTGGTTGGTTATTCATTTATTTAATGTTACAGTATTAAATTTTTTTTGGTACACGTGATTGGGGAAATGAAGTTTGCACAAATATTCATTTAGTGTTTTGGTTTTTTAATCTCTACTTGTAAGAGAGTGAAGGTGAAATAGCTCAACCAAATTAACTATACTCACTAGTATGCTACTATCTTAAATTTGAGTACATATAATATTTTCTCAAGAATTGTGAAACATTAAAAATACCAGAAAATGTCCTTGGTTAATTCAAACATTAAGAATTAAAATTATTAATTAAATGAGGATAATAAGGTAAATTCATATATTTTCATATTAAAAAATTAAAATTAAAAGAAAAATCAAATAATGAATCCTATTTTTATAGAATACAACTATTCATTATCTTTTTTAATTCTAAAAATAATAATAATAAAATTAAAAAAATCTGTCTCATGCGCAAAAGTACGTGCAAAAAGACTAGTATACATAAAAGATCGAGGTCCGCATTTTTGTGGGACGCCAAGGGCGTCCAAAAGCACTTATTAAATAAATAATATACTAGCCGGGCCCATTGGTGATGCCCATTTTGGTTGTTTTCAGCTCCTCGGTTAAGGTTGACTTGAATCTTCAAGCTCAAACCCTGAGACGCTTCTCCGATCTTAGCCAGGTACCGCAATAACAGCGATTCGATCAATGAGGAGAATTAAACGACGACACCGCCACCGACCAACCAACAATAACAGACCTCCAAAACAAGAAGACGACGATGAAGAAGAAGAAGAGCATGATCAGAAACCCTACATTCTTCAATTGCCAGTCCACATAATAACAGAGATCTTCTGCAAAATCCCAACAAAAACTCTCATCCAATGCAAGCGCGTGTCCAAATCTTGGCGTTGTTGGTTCTCAGACCCTCAATTCACCAGAGAACTATTTTCACGAACACCCGCTTCCCTCTGGGTCACTGGCCACTTCTTGGTCGACCTCGACAGGATCGGGAGCCAAAGCAACGTCGCGTTGCAGCTTTTTAGTAATCTCAGAGCTCTTTGTATGACCGTTGTAGGCTCGTGCAATGGCTTCCTCTGTCACTACGATTTCAATTCTGACTTTACGCGTCATCTTCACATCTCCAATCCTGTTACCTGTGAGTTTTTCTCTCTCCCAATACCTTCAAATCGTGATAGTGGAGACTGTTATGGTTTTGGGTTCAGCCCCATTAGTGATGTTTATAAGCTAGTTCGGGTTTCGTCTCTAGGCGGAGAGCCTGACCAAGTAATGGTTTTGACTGTTGGCTTTGGAATTTGGAGAAACATTGGGCACCCTGGCTACTCATTTTATAGGGTAAATCCTCGTCATGGGATTTATCTCAATGGGGTTCTTCATTGGATTGGTCGCAGTTGTAGGGACAGGTCCCGGCGTTTGATATGTGTCTTTGATGTTGAAAGTGAGCGGTTCCAAGAGTTACCACTACCGCTTTCTTCTCAAAATCTGCGAAGAACATATTTTAAGCTCGGAATATTAAAAGGTTGGCTCTCTGTAATTCATAAAGTAAATGATGTTATCAGTGTTTGGGTGATGAAGGATTACGGGGTGAAGGAGTCTTGGACTAAAGAGAATGAGTTTAAAAAACCAGTTGGTTCTTTTGTCACTTCAACAATGAAATTTACTGAGCAAGGGAAAGTCTTGGGGTTACATCATAATCAATTGATGGCTTATACTCTCGCAACAACGAGCCTTGTGAGGACCAACAAAGTGGGGGGTCTGGTTGCCTAGACCTCCAAGTTATGAATTAGAAACTTGTTGAACAGATTCTAAAGATTACAGTGAGAGTTGGTATGGAATTTCAAGTGAAATGGGTTGAGGATGAGAAGATTAGGGTGGTGGTCAGAAAGGAAAAGGTGAAGGAGGCCATAGAGAAATTGATGGATGGAGAAGAAAGCCAAGGGAGGAGAGAGAGCTAGAGAGTTAGCAGAGATGGCAATATTGAAAGAAGATGAGAGATAAAGGTGAAGTATAAAGGAGGAGTACAGGTCCGAAAGAATCAGTTTCCCAAAAAAACTACAAGCAAATATGAGATTATGCATAATTTTCAAACTCAGAGGGACCAAATTCTTAACAAAAAACCCTAGTAAATTCCTCCCAATTAGGATAAATATGAACACAGTCGAGCCATCGAAACCACTTCAATGCTTCATTCTCCATATGAAGGGAAGCCATACAAACTTTCCAATCGTTCGGAACATAAAAATAATCTAAATAATGCTCCGCTTTGTAAATCCACCCCAATGGACAATCACCATCACATAATTGAGGAAATTCGATCTTCATCAATGGCAGTCGCACGGGGCCTAGAATCGAAAAATCACGAGGACGATCACCAATGTCATCATTAACAAGCGAGTGCAGAGTGGAATCAAAATGCTCGGAGAACTCCTTACGAAGGTGATCATACTTCAAATCCAAAGAATCGAACTGGTTCAAAAGCTCACTAACACGGGCTTCAGGGCTCGTTTGGTACGGCGGACTGTCATAGACTGGACTAAATTCTGGGACTGTATTGGATTAGCTCGGATTGGCCTAAGCTGGATTAAGTACTGACCTACGTTTGGTGCAGCGTCGGACTAACAAGTTAGATTGTAAAAATAGTTAAGACCTACGTTTGGTATTGTGTCGGACTAAAAAATGATTCTTGTAATATTAAAATTCAATTAGGGATTTTGACCTGAATAATATTTAAATTCAATTAGAAATATTAAATTGGGGCTGATGTGTGAAATTAAAAAATTAAAAAATCTTTAAAAATATTATAAAATTAAAAAATTAAAAAATTAAAAAAGGAAAAAAAACACATTCTCTCCCTTCCTCTTCCTTCCTCTCTCTCTCTCTCTCTCTCTCTCTCTCTCTCTCTCTCTCTCTACCTTTCTTTCATTGCCAACCTTGAACCAACCCCTAGAAATCTAGTGTCGACCCACCCACATACACCCGCCCCGACCTGGACCTAATGCCAATAGATCCACTCCTTCCCAACCTACTCTCCCTGCTGCCTGAAGAACCTGAGCTGGGTCCCCACCAATTTGATCAACAACTCAAGAGCCTCCTGCACCGTGGTCTCGTTGTCGTTGTTCAAAGCCTCCATCAACATCCTCATCACCACTGTAATCTTGTAAGCCCAATTGAAATATGAAAACTTGAAATTTTGAGCCTAAATTGAAATCTGAAAAGTCAATATATATTTATATATGTTACTGACCTGAATACACCATAATCAGCAAGGGAAAAAGTAATGGCCTTCGAGGTGCAGGCTTCTTCATGTGCACAGGGAGATTTTCGATAGAATTCCTGATGGCGTAGAGTTCATCAAAGAATACGATGAATCTCGTTGGGAGCATCTTGTTGGAGAGAGAGAGAGAGAGAGAGAGAGAGAGAGAGAGAGAGAGAGAGAGAGAGAGAGAGAGAAAGAGGAGAGAAGAAGAGATTGGAGGTTGTGACGGTTCTGTGTTGGTCGGACTCGCCTGTTCAGAATAGCACGCTCTCTATTTTGCGAACTGCATTTTGTCCTCAATGTATTGGACGAGTGAGTACCTTGTTTTTTACACTGTTGGATTGTAGAATCCCATTTAAGTTAGTCCCCCCTTTTACCAAACATGGGTTGCAAGTGTTATTTAGCATAGTCCAGTCCAGTGAGGCATATCAAGCACACCCTCAGTGCTCTTAACGCGATTATCCATGGAGTTATGGCAAGTCGAAGCACGAGTCATACACGGAAGCACGAGAAGGGAACAAGATTTCAACTAGACTCTGATACCAATGATAGAAACCCTTCAACCTTAACCCAATGCCAAAGAATCAAAACTATTATTTCTTATTGAAACTGGATTTACAATTACATGCCTTAGAATGAGCATAAGCCCACTAATATAATCGCTTCCCAGTTAAGCAAATAACAATTGTTAAATAACAAAACAAATTGTCAGCTAACTAAACAATTGCCTAACAAAACCTTGCCACCTCAGCTAACATACAAAAAGACCATATTAACCCTGAGAATCCTATCAATTGTCCATTAAAATCATAAGTAAAATTCTGTAAATTCAATCTATTAAAATCTTGTAATTACAAATCCCGTTGAAATCCATTACATTATAATCTTATAATTATAATCTATTAAAATCTTAATTGATACATCCCCCTAAAGTTTCCTAGTTTATTTGAATTAGTTCCTTGGTGGATTAGGATTCCTGTTTTAGTAAAGTATTTTTATCCTATTGTCTATAGGTTTTAGTTTGCTATAAATATCCCTCATGTAGTTCTTTAAAATTCAATTGTTGAGATATTAAGGAAAGTTTATTTTCTAGAGATTGGAGACTTCTTGGTATTGGTATAAAGCCAAACCCTTGGAGTGATTTCAAACCTATCCTTGTTCATTCTATTTTCTGTTTTCCATCGTTTTTGCTTCCGCTAAACTACACAACTCTACAATTCACCCGTGCCCTGCATCAAATTTGGTATCAAAGCCAGGTGTTCGTTTTTCCTTGGTTCAAAATCTTAAAGTTTTCTTGTTCTTTATGCTGTTTGTCGAGTGATGGCTCCAACTAAGACTGGTAAGATAGACCAGCCAGTGATGGGACCTTGAGCAGATTGCTCAGATGATGGAAAATATGAGAAAGCAAATGATGGCAGAACTGACCACTGTCGTCAAAGAGCAATCCACCAGATTGGAACTTTTTTATCTTCATTGTACAGACTTCGAAGGACAATTCGGAGCCATTGATCGTGCTAATTAACATGACGAAGCAAGTGTGAATGGAGAAGAGATGAATCGTTTTAGACAACCTCATGATAGAAGGAATGATCGAGACGCAGAGAGACATCATGATAGGAGGTATAATATATCGAGACAACGAAAGACAAAATTTTCATCGTGGCTATGAGTAAGACCCTGATAAAAATGTGATGAGATTAGTGAAACTTGGCGCTCCTAATTTTGGTTGTGAGCTAAATCCTAAAACATTCCTCGACTAGTTAGCTACCATGGATCGCTATTTTGAGTGGCATGACACGTCCAAGCTCAAAAGGTGAGATTTGTTAAGATAAAATTGGAGGGTCACGCTGGATTATTTTGGACCAATGTTGAAGCACAACTAGACGGAGCTGTTGAAGAACCAATCGTCCATTGGGATGAGATGAAAGAAAGGAGGAAGCAGAAATATGTACCATTATCCTATCAACAATGTTTGTCGGACAAGTGGCAAACTCTTCGTCAAGAGAACATGTCAGTTGCTGAATATGTTGCAAAATTTGAGGAATTCATATTGTGATGTGACATAAAGGAAGACTGAAGTATGACTCTTTCTCGGTTTAGATCAGGTTCGCCTAGAGCTTCAAAGAGAATTAATTCCTCATAATGTGAATACTTTAGAGCACTATCTAAAGTCCTCCAATGTAATCAAGCAAACTGATTCTCAAAGATCTGATTTTCATGTTGGCACATCTATGACTCCAACATTTATGACTCCAACATCTATGACTAATTTAGTAAAAGCTGCCAAAGGAAAAGGAGTGCTAGTTGATACACGTGGTGGTGGAGCACAAAGATGTTACAGATGCCAAGGTTTTGGACACTTTGTTGTCCAATGCCCAATGAAGGAGAGGCAATAAGAATACCTTGTAATTTCAGATTGGTAGTGGTTTAATGACTCCAACTATGAAAGTTCGAAGGGATAGAGTATAGCTCAGTACAAGGGGAAAATAGAGAATCTGTGCAAGTAAACCTCTTACCAAGGAATTTAGAGAAGCACTAGTGCAGTTAAATTTATATGAAATAAGTGAGTTTTTGGGTTTACAGTCTGTAACAGTGAGCATGGCGGCCTGGACTTTTGGGTAGCCTAAGGCTAGAAATGAAAATGAGGCCCATTTCTCTTTTATTTGTTTTCAGTTTTGCAGTTTTTTGGTCTAAAATGCCACCCCTAGGCTGCATACATTATTGTAGGGGTACATAATTTGAGTAAAGTTTATTTATTCCTTTTTTTTATTGTGTAAGATGTGGATTTCGTATTGTTGGTTGGTTATTTATTTATTTAATGTTACAGTATTAAATTTTTTTTGGTACACGTGATTGAGGAAATGAAGTTTGCACAAATATTCATTTAGTGTTTCGGTTTTTTAATCTCTACTTGTAAGAGAGTGAAGGTGAAATAGCTCAACCAAATTAACTATACTCACTAGTATGCTACTATCTTAAATTTGAGTACATATAATATTTTCTCAAGAAGTGTGAAACATTGAAAATACCAGAAAATGCCATTGGTTAATTCAAATATTAAGAATTAAAATTATTAATTAAATGAGGATAATATGGTAAATTCACATATTTTATATTAAAAAATTAAAAAAATAATAATAAAATAAAAAAAATCTCTCACATGCACAAAAGCACGTGCAAAAAGACTAGTATACATAAAAGATCGAGGTCTGCATTTTTGTGGGACGCCAAGGGCGTCCAAAAGCACTTATTAAATAAATAATATACTGGCCGGGCCCATTGGTGATGCCCATTTTGGTTGTTTTCAGCTCTTCGATTAAGCTTGGCTTGAATCTTCAAGCTGAAACCCTGAGACGCTTCTCCGATCTTAGCCAGGTACCGCAATAACAACGATTCGATCAATAAGGAGAATTAAACGACGCCACCGCCACCGACCAACCAACAATAACAGACCTCCAAAACAAGAAGACGACGATGAAGAAGAAGAAGAGCATGATCAGAAACCCTACATTCTTCAATTGCCAGTTCACATAATAACAGAGACCTTCTGCAAAATCCCAACAAAAACTCTCATCCAATGCAAGAGCGTGTGCAAATCTTGGCGTTGTTGGTTCTTAGACCCTCAATTCACCAGAGAACTGTTTTCACGAACACCCGCTTCCCTCTGGGTCACTGGCCACTTCTTGGTCGACCTCGACAGGATCGGGAGCCAAAGCAACGTCGCGTTGCAGCTTTTTAGTAATCTCAGAGCTCTTTTGTATGACCGTTGTAGGCTCGTGCAATGGCTTCCTCTGTCACTACGATTTCAATTCTGACTTTACCCGTCATCTTCACATCTCCAATCCTGTTACCTGTGAGTTTTTCTGTCACCCAATACCTTCAAATCGTGATAATGGAGACTGTTATGGTTTTGGGTTCAACCCCATTAGTGATGTTTATAAGCTAGTTCGGGTTTCGTCTCTAGGCGGAGAGCCTGACCAAGTAATGGTTTTGACTGTTGGCTCTGGAATTTGGAGAAACATTGGGCACCCTGGCTACTCATTTTATAGGGTAAATCCTCGTCATGGGATTTATCTCAATGGGGTTCTTCATTGGATTGGTCGCAGTTGTAGGGACAGGTCCCGGCGTTTGATATGTGTCTTTGATGTTGAAAGTGAGTGGTTCCAAGAGTTACCACTACCGCTTTCTTCTCAAAATCTGCGAAGAACATATTTTAAGCTCGGAATATTAAAAGGTTGGCTCTCTGTAATTCATAAAGTAAATGATGTTATCAGTATTTGGGTGATGAAGGATTACGGGGTGAAGGAGTCTTGGACTAAAGAGCATGAGTTTAAAGAACCAGTTGGTTCTTTTGCCACTTCAACAATGAAATTTACTGAGCAAGGGCAAGTCTTGGGGTTACATCATAATCAATTGATGGCTTAGACTCTCGCAACAACGAGCCTTGTGAGGGTTCAGGTTGATGGATTACCTTCATGGATTTCGGAGGCATGGGAACTTGTTCCGAGCTTTGTTTCGCTTAAGGATATCGCCGGAGGGTTACAGCATGAAGGTACCATATGTCAATCATAAGCATTTTGTATTTCTTGCTCTGTGGAATATGAACTTTTCAAAGTCATGTTTTATTAACAGTAGTGATAGAATGTCTAGTTGGTGTAGTTTTGATTAGTTTTTTCCGTTTAGTTGCACATAACCCCTTGTGTTATTTTGGATCCATCCAATTACTGTTTTGTCAGCTGTTATTGAGAAATGGCTTAACATTCTAACTTGTGACACTTGTTATTCTAGATAGGAAAGCTGCAGTGTTATAATTAATTTTGCCTTCTTAAGCTAGATGTAGTTTGTCGAATTATTGCTCTTTTCTCTTCTTCTATTGGTGGATTAAACGTCCACTAAACTGTGCAGTTTTCTCTTACGAAATAAAATCTTTATCATTTCGAAAAAAACAAACTTCTGACACATGTTAGTTTGGATCTTGTCATTTGAATTTGTCGAGAAGAGAGTAGTACTTTGGAATTGTGATGCGGAAATCATTAGTTAGTTTCCTTATTTATTAGTCGGAGAATGCTAGCAACTTTATCTTTAACCTTCTCCTTTGGACATTCTCTCTTTTCTTAATGACGCGGCACTTCTCTCTCACTCAAAACAATGTTTTCAATTTTAAAAAAACATTAAATTGTATTTCCGTATATACCCTTGACAGAAAACTAAAAAGTCAAAAATCCTTTGAGTTTTCACAGCCCGATCCCAAGATGCAGCCCAACCTCTCTCTCTCTCTCTCTCTCTCTCTCTCTCTCTCTCTCATATTTGTGCAATGAGAAAAAAAATCCCAACAATGACCCATGAACAGTACCCAAATAAGCATATGAAAGAAACCCACTTCCTCTCCCCCCTCATCCCTACCCAACAGCCCCCCACCTTCCCACCTCCTTCGCTTTCTCTGTTGTTTGTAATTGAACAATTTTTTATTTTATTTCTCAAATCTCACCACCAAAGCACTATTTTCTATTTTTATTTGGTTTCGTTTATTAAAAAAAGGTGTTTGAACTTTCATGATTTGGGAAGTGAAGGGTCTGTAGAGGTTAGAGACTCATTGCACAAATGAGAGAGAGAGAGAGAGAGAGAGAGAGAGAGAGAGAGAGAGAGAGAGGTTGGGGTGTGTCTTGGGATCGGGCTGTGAAAACTCAAAGGATTTTTTACTTTTTAGTTTTCTGTCAAGGGTATATATGGAAAATCAATTTAATGTTATTTTAAAATTTAAAACATTGTTTTGAGTGAGAGAGAAGTGTCACATGTCATTAGAAAAATGGAGAAGGTCCAAGGGAGAAAGTTAAAGAGAAGGTTGCTAGCATTCCCCTTAGAGCAACTCCACCCCTTAGGGCAAAGTCAAAGGCAAGGGCAAGCAAGGGCTGACACTATTTACGTGAATAGTGTCAGCCTTGCCAATTGTGGTTCCACCCACAAGGGCAAAGTCTAGGGCAAGTCTAGGACAATTACTATTCATTGTACTTTATTTCCTATTTTTTTATACTTTAAATCATTAATTTTGATAATCTTTTGTAATTAAATTTTCGGATAAGATTTTCGGATGTGAATCTCGGTTGCCACGTGTCTTATTCCAGATAAAATTTTCGGATATTCATTAATAAAAATTATAATCTCAGATTTTCGATAAAATTTTCACCCTCTAAAATTGTGCCACGTGTCCCATGTCAGATAAGATTTTCAGATATTTTTAAAAAATTATAATCTCATATTTCAGATAAGATTTTCACCCTCTAAAATTGTGCCACGTGTCCCATGTCTGATAAGATTTTCAGATATTTTTTACAAATAGTGATCTCAGATTTCAGATAAGATTTTCACCCTCTAAAATTGTGCCACGTGTCATCTCTATCTTCTGAATCCCTCTATATAACTACACCATCAACACCACTCCTCTCACACCATCTCTGATATATTCCTTCATTTCTCTGATTTTACAAAACACATTATACTCTCAATGTCAAACTTCAGGAGGGTGTTGGAGAGGCAACAGAAAGAATGGGAAGAAATCCGGCGTAGACGTGAGGAAGAAGATCGGGACGCCGATGAAGAAGAGGAAGAAATGCTTGAAGTAGCGGCGGTGTGTATGATGAATCAATCAAGCCAACACCATCGTCGTTGTGCCCCGAATGTGGACAGACGCAGAGAGTCTCGGGGTAAGAATCTCTTGGAGGATTACTTTATCCCAAATTCGTTATATCCTGCTCATAAGTTTCGAGAGAGATATAGAATGCAGCCACATTTGTTCCAAAAAAATCATGCATGATATTTGTAATTACGACACATACTTCATTCAAAAGCATGATGCTGTTGGAGTTTTGGGTCTTATCCCGGAGCAAAAACTTACAGCTGCTTTGCGGATGCTTGCTTATGGGGCATCTGCAGCGCAGGTGGATGAGATTGCAAGGATGGGAAAATCTACTATCCTAGAGTGCTTGGTGAGATTCTGTGATGCAGTGGAAAATTTGTACACGAGGGAGTACCTTCACAAACCCACTCCGAGGGACCTGCAAAGGCTTCTACAAAAAGGCGAGGCTCGAGGTTTCCCAGGAATGATCGGAAGCATCGATTGCATGCATTGGCAGTGGAAGAATTGTCCTACTGCGTGGGAAGGAGACTATGGGAATCGGAAGGGCCAAAAAAGTATCATTTTGGAGGCCGTAGCTTCATTCGACACTTGGGTTTGGCATGCCTTTTTTGTGGTTGCCGGATCTCAGAATGACCTCAATGTCCTTGGTCAATCCCCGGTGTTCGACGAGGTATTGCGAGGTCATTCCCCTCAGGTCACATACCAAATCAACAATACCGTATACTCTGGTGCGTACTACTTTGCCGACGGAATTTATCCTAGGTGGACGACATTCGTGAAAACAATTCCGAATCCCCAATCCGAGAAGGAAAGAAGCTTTGCTTCCTTTCAAGAAGGTTACAGAAAAGACGTGGAAAGGTGTTTCGGTATCTTGCAAGCTCGTTGGGCAATTATCAGGGGTGCTGCTCGGATGCTAGACGAGGAGGTGCTGAGGATTATTATGATGACTTGCATCATCCTCCACAACATGATTGTGGAGGATGAGTATGACTACGATGCTCCAGAGGTGTTTGAACCCGATCCTATGAACACGGCGTTGACAAGAATATATGAAAGGCCGATAGGACCAAATGGACTACCATTGGAGCCCGAACCGTTACTTCAGGATGGTCGATTCAACAACCCCATGATTGATCGTTATCAAGAAATGCAATCTTCATATGTTCACGAAAGACGTCAAGTTGACTTGATCGAGCACTTGTGGCAGATGAAAGGCAATCACAATGGATGAAGGCTAGATTCGTGCTTTGTTTGGAATTATGCTTTGTTTTTAATTATGCTTTGTTTTTGTGTGTTGTGTTTTGTGGAATTATTGCGAGGTCTTTTTTATTATTATGCTTTTATGTATGGTTTGTTTTGTGTGTTGTTTGCAATAAATGAAGGGTTGTTTTTAATTAATCTTTGTGAGGAATGCTCAAATGTTTTTAATAAGTAGTCCAATTATAGAATGCTTTTTTGATTGAATAAAAAAGAAACAATACAACAAATTAAAGGATAATACAACAATTTTAAAAAAAATACAACAATTATAAAAAAGGCCTTTGTTTCAGGAGACATATGGCTCGTATCCATGGCCATGATTTTCATCTCTTTTTCATCGTCGTCTTTTTCTTTTGCATGTTGCTTTTCAATTGCAAAGGCTTCCAATCGTGCCTTGTCCGCTTCATCCCTCCTCAAGTCTCTCTCCAATCTTAGAGAGTTGTTCTTAGCTATTTGCTCGAATATTTGAACACAATCAATGTTTGAAGTGGCCCCTCTCTTGGCCTTTGCCGCCTTTCTCCCAATAGGTCTCGGCGGCCGTGGGAGTGGTGACTCCGTTTCCATTGGGGAGTCTAATGGCGAATCGGTTGATGGCGATTCGTGGAGCGGCGTCTCATGCAACACAACCGGGGGTGCGATAGGAATAATTTTGAATCTGGAACAATCTTTGACAATTTCCCAACATTGGAAATGCACAAAACTTTTTTTCCCTTGCCCCGTGGCACCGAACCACATTTGTGCTTGTATGATCTATTCAAAATAAATAATTGGAAGTGCATTAAAAAAATATACAATGCAAGAAATTATAAACTATTGTGAAATGCAAGAATAAAATTGATTATGTAAATAAATATAGAAATATTGAAAATGCAAAAACAAAAATAAAGATTATGCATGAAATTATAAACTATTTTGAAATGCAAGAATAAAATTGATTATGTAAATAAATAAAGCCAATTAGGAAATGCAAAAATAAAATAAACATTGTGCAACAAAAAATAAATAGAATATGCAATAAAAAAAAAAGTTACATTAAATTGATTAAAATGGCAATTAAAAATATTTTACCTCATCGGAAAGATTCGCACCGCTCCGAACGTTCTCCTTTGCTTTTGTCAATGCATTTCTCCATTTCCCTAACTCTTTGTTTAGAATTTTCCATCTACTAGACAAAGCCATTTCGGTCCGAATGGAACCCGATCTTTGACAAAATTCTCCATGAATTTTGCTCCACATATGATGGAACTTCATCTCATTGCCCGTGATAGGGTCATGACTAACGCTCACCCAAGACTCGCACAATGCAATATCTTCCTGGGTTGACCACGAGCCTCCGATTTCAACAGAAGATGCCATTTGTTTATTTTCTACAAATGGAAAGTAGTACAAAAATGTGAGTGGATAGTAAAAAATATTGGAAGGAGAAGAGTTTGTATGGAATTGGTGTGGAAAGTGGAAAATATGAGTATCTCGAATTTTAGATTTTGAGAGCAAAATTTCAATAAAAAAATGAGAACCGTGGGTAGGATTTTAAAAAACTAATCTGAGTCATCTTGGCACACACACGCAGGGTATCAGCAGGGGCCACGACGACAATACGTGGATTCTCATACTGCTACATGACTTCACCAAATAATACACGCCGCCAATCCGGTAAGAAAAATTTCAATTATCGCTACCGTCAGACGCCGCCAGTTCGAGCCTGGGCCGACTCCCCTCGCCTCTGGGCTCTGGCTGCTCGTAGACCAGCTTGCCCTAAGCTTTTGGGCCGAAGGCTGAGCTGGACTGGCCGGGTTTTGTTTCACAGCTCACGATGGACTTAGCATGTACAATACCGGGTCGTCGCCCACCAGCAAAAAGGAAAAATCGCCTAAGTCCAAAATGCCTCCAAATAAGTCACTTAGCAAAGCAGCGCCTCCCGCAAGCCGCGGCCGTCCCCACTTGCCCCGCAAGTGCGCGTGCCTGTGGGTTAAAATCGTGATCGCTCGAGTCGAGGTCCGTGATGACGGCCGTCAGGCCGACGCGTCAGAATTACCATCACATGCTGCGTTGCCCGGGAAAAAATTTGATCGAAGTTGTTGCCGACGCCGCTGCGTGGACGCGCGCCAATGATGGACGTCATCAATTAACGTTACCGCCACACGGCGTCGGCACCGGTGGTCGCTCGTGCCAAGACAAGGGAAAAATAGGAGAATCAGGCGTGCGGCAAACCTCTACTTAAGGCGAATTTAGAGAAGCACTAGTGCAGTCAATTTATATGAAATAAGTGAGTTTTTGGGTTTACAGTCTGTAACAGTGAGCATGGCGGCCTGGACTTTTGGGTAGCCTAAGGCTAGAAATGAAAATGAGGCCCATTTCTCTTTCATTCTCAGAAATATAATAAACAAACATGGGAAAAAAAAAATTTATGCAATTAAACACATTTTGCATTCCTTCATATTTGCTCGCTATATAATCTACTAACAAGAATTTTTTGATAAATAAAAGAATTTCTAGTCCTTTTTGGTTTTCTTTCATTGATTACTACTTTTAGCAATTAAATACTTAAATACATGCAATTGATGTTCGTATATTATATAATTTTCATTTGGACTCTTCATAAACACTTGTAATCATATTTAGGGCCTCCAAATGCCAAACTATTGAAATTATTCTCCTCTAAAATCATATTCTTCAACTTGGTACATATATAATATATATAATTTGAGGCCCTACAAATGCTCCGTCCCCACCCTCAGGGCCGGCACTGACAGTAAGTGACAGAGAAGAATGCTTGAAATTTGTGTGCATTCCTTACTAAAGTCCTGGAAGGTAATAGTGTGAAGCAGCAGTTGCGCAGCACACCCTGCATAAGGTTGCAATCGTGTCTAGGATTGAAATCTGCTTCATAGTTCAAGTTCGTGTGTGCTTAGCCTGCTTTGGCTCATTCGAGCTCAAACTTAAGAGAACCGAATGAAACATGAATAAAAGATTAGGCTTGGTATTGAATTTGGTACGTTCAACTTCAAAAGCTTATTAATAGCTCATGGTGAACTTTAGAAATGGTTTGGAAGGAAGGAACAAACAAGAAAGAACCAGTGCCGGGAAAAAGGATGAGGTGAAGGGACATTCATATCAATTAAAATTAATTTAATTTTTTTTTTAAAAAAAATGATATATGAACACTTTTTAATTGATATGACTGTCTACTTATCTCTTACGTAAAGTGGCATGAAAATATGGTATACAATTTCAATTTTTCTTCAGACAATAAAAAAAAAAAAAATCTATATTTCGAAAAATTATTTATGAGCAGCAATAAATAAAATTTTATTTATTTATTTAAATAAAAAAACGTTAAACAGAAAAAGGTAGAAAGTTAAGCTGAAGTGGGGCGGGTCACTGGTCGAGCAGCTTCTTGCTTCTGCTCCAGCGAGCACTTCTAGCTTGAACGCTCCTTCTCTACTACAAGGAGACTTTTCTCCGACCTAGCCCTAGTCCGTACAGAAACGACACCGCTTCAACGATGAAGAAAACTAAACTGTGCTGCACAAACAGAGCCCCAAATGATGAAGAAGGAGAAGAAGAGCACGATCAGAAACCCTACATTCTGCAATTGCCAGACCACTTAATGGTGCAGATCTTCTGCAAAATCAGTACCAAAACGCTCATCCAATGCAAGCGTGTGTGCAAGTGTTGGCGTTGTTGGCTTGCAGAACTTTCACGAACGCCCGCTTCCCTTTTGGTCTCTGGCTTCCGCACACCCTCATCCAAGGACACTGGGCACTTCTTCATCGACCTCGACAGGGCTTCGAACGACGTTGTGTTGAAGCTTTTCAGTATAAAGCAGAATGTCCAGAGAAGTAGGGGTATACACATTGTAGGTTCCTGCAATGGCTTCCTCTGCCACGAGTTGCTTTCTGAAGTCAGCAACCAACTGTACATATCTAATCCCGTGACGGGTGAGTCTTTAACTCTTCCAGAACCCACTAATCCTTGCAGAACTTCTCCTGATAAGTATGGATTTGGGTTTTGTCCCATCAGTAATGTGTATAAAGTAGTCCGGATTATGTCTCCAATCAAAGGGTCTGAGGAGCAAGCAATGGTTTTAAATGTGGGGTCTGGGATTTGGAGAGACATTGGGGGGCTCTGTCAACTCTTTTGGTATAACTGATAATGGGATTTATCTCAATGGGTTTCTTCATTGGATTGGTCGGCGGCGTAGTGAGGGTTCTCTTTTGATATGTGCCTTCGACATTGAAAGCGAGCACTTCCGAGAGTTGCCACTACCGCCTTGTTCATTGGACCTGAAAAAAAACTCTCGTTAAGCTTGGAGTGTTGAAAGGTTGGCTCTGCCTCATTATTAGCTCCAGAGTTAAAATCAATGTTTGGGTGATGAAGGATTATGGTGTGAGTGAAGGAGTCTTGGACTAAAGAGCATGAAATTAGAGACCCACTTGGTTGTTTTGGTACTGAAATATTGAAATTTACAGGGAAAGGGAAAGTCTTGGTGTTACATTTGTCTCACTTGCGCGCTTATACTCGGGCAACAATGGGACTTGTGTGGGTTGAGATTGATGAGTTACCTGCAATGGTTGTGGAGGCATGGGACCTTATTCCAAGCTTTGTTTCACTTAAAGATATTACCAAAGCGTTAGAGCTCCCAGGTACTTTATGTCAAACATTGCTATGTGCATTTTAAACGTTTCAATGTTATTTTTATCATTGATACTAGTAATAGGATGCCTAGTTAGTTTATTTTTTGGTTTTTTTTTCCATTTAGTTGCAGATAAACCCTGGTATAAAGTTGTCTCCACGCAGCTTTTGATTGATTGTTCTTTTTGTCTTCTGTTACGAATTGATTTGTATGTGAATTTTCGATCAATGATATTTCCAAATAATAACTCTGTATTATGAAAGTTGACTCACAAGTCAGAATACAGTGATCATTAATTGAAAGAGAATCATTTGTAATATTTTTAGAACCATGGATGCTAATCAAAGTGAGTGTAGGTAAAAGAAAACGGTAGTTCTTCATGCTTGGGACAATATGACAAGGTAATAGTTTATGAGGAAGATGCTTCAGCTAATGATGTTGGGGTTATTTTAATTGAATGTATTTTTGAGTTTCCCATTTTGTTTAAATTCGAACAGATCAGACGTGTTGTGTTATTTGCAGGCGTCAGACTCATGGACAAATGAAGATTCACATGTGAAGCGTGTATTCCGTTTCTTAAACTTCAATTTTAAACTACTTTTAGTTTTATGCTTTTGTTTAGGTGTAACTATTGATTTGCCCCCAATTATAACTTCATTCTCATTTTACATCATTTTGCCTCAATTAATCCTCCTGAACGGATCCGAATCCTTAACTTGATTTTCTCGGTCATGATTTGTTTAGAGGGGGGTGAATAAGGTTAATTGCAAATTTAAATTTAAACACAGATAAGTGAATTTGACAAGCACAATAATAAAGAGATAGGGAAAGAGAGATTCAAATTCATGGATTTATACTGCTTCAGTCCACCTGACCTACATCCAGCCCTCAAGTACACCACTTGAGAGTTCAATCCACTATTTTGGAAAAACTTCTTGCAGGTGGAGTTGAAACCTTTATACTGTCAGAGCACACCACTCCTTTATAGCTACAGCACATCACTCTAATATAATATGGAAGACACCCTTCTCACCTCATAGGTCAAATAAACCCTTTTTACAAGTTTAAATGAAATAACTCTCGGAGCGGTGTGTCTTTGTACAAGTTTATTTTTAATAAGAAAGAAAGTGGAAGAGGAAAGAGAGATAGAGAGAAATAAGAGAGAACAAGGGAAAAGAAAAAATAAAGACGAAAGAGAAGGAAAGAATCGGAGAGAGGGAAGAGGAGAGGGAGAAGAGGAGGAAGAAAATCAGTGAGAGAAAAGGGGAGGGAAGAAAAAAGATAAATGAGAAACATAAAAAAAGTTTTGGGCTGCAGAGGCTTGGGGATGTGATGGGCAAAATGCTTTGGGTAGAGCAAATGGCAAAAACAAAGAAGTAAAATAATCATACTAACCCACCAAAGGCACATGACCACTTCGGAAGGAGAGATTTGCTATTTGTGTGGCAGGTTACAATATTATATTTAAAAATTACTTTCTTTTTTTTAGATGTCAGCCATAATAATTTGTGATATTTAGGTATTGAATATGAATTATATTTTTAAATATATATAAGTATATAGCTATGGCCCCATATTATATTTTGTATAATACATATACATATATATATATATAAAATTTCAGGCTCCTTCAGTTGGAGGCCCATGGCCGGCGCCCTCCTTGTTCATGCCTCAGGGCCGGCCCTGAGTTTATTTTTAGGATATAAGAGTTACAAGGACTTATCTCGTAATAATCCTAAAAGTAAAAAAGACAAACTATATTTCGCTTTGTCTATTGATCCTATAACATATGCACCTATTTTTTTCTTTTTCAATGATTACAACAGTGGAGGTTTCATAGACTATATAGAATCACGGTCAGATATTAATAAAAGAGAGCGGTAGTCTTTCATGCTTCTGACAGTATGGCTTGGTTTTAGTTTCTGAGGAAGATGCTTCAGGATATGATGTTGGGGTATACATTTTGAGCTTGCCCCTTTGTTTACATGTAACATGTATTAGCTGTTGTTTAGGCTTCAATGATTGATTATTGCCTCCCATATTTTAACTTCGGTCTCACTTTACCTCATTTAAAATCACTTAACACCCATGAACTTTATCTTTGTATCCTTTAAATTTACTTTATTTGAGCATAAATTATATTACTCAATTAGTACTAGGTAGCTACCCTAAAATTAATTAATTATACTTTATTGAGATTATATTTATGTCCCCATTTATTGGGGATTCTTAAAATATGAAGGACACTTTGCGGGGTTCACTAAGTTTTCTATTTCAATGAACCAAAGTGTCAATTTGATTTTGATTTTGATTTTTAGAGAAAAACAATAATTGTATTCATATAAATTATAGGCAAAAAACCATAAGACGCAAGTACCAGTACAAATACCCCAAAAGGTTAATACAAGGAAGGATGGAATGGAAACAATGCAATTCATGTCGTACCTCACGACCAGTTCCCTCTCAAATATTGTCAGAATTCATCACGGGTGCAAAGTATTACCTTCCTAGCAGAAATTAAGCAAGAAATGCACACAAATTTCAAGCGTTCTTGTCTGTCACTGTTAACATATTTTAAATCCAAAAAACTTTCACTAATATATTACAAAGCGAAACAGAAATTTGTTAAAAGTAGAAGAGCTAATTAGAAAGAGTGGACAAGGAATCCACAATCTGAAGGGAAAAGAGAAAATACAATAAAAGACCACTCAAAAAAAGGTAAGAGAGAAAGCTCTAAATTCGGAAAATCTAGTCTCACTTGGCAGCTGCTAACAAATCCAGCGTCAAATTAAAAGATGAAGTTTTATTGCACTTTCGACCAAAAGAAGTTCAAATTGCACAGAGCAGGAAATACAAAATGCTTAGGATAGACATATGGTACCTTCAAGCTGTAACCCTATGGTGATCTATCCTCAAGCGAAACAAAGCTCAGAACAAGGTCCCATGCCTCCGAAATCATTAAAGGTAGTCCATCAACCTCAACCCTCACAAGGCCAGTTCTTGCGAGAGTGTAAGCCTGCATTGAATGATCATCATAATTTAA